>NC_061513.1:233321121-233400431 GCF_022539505.1 Lolium rigidum | reverse complement strand
TTTGTGATCAAAACTAGAGAAGGAAAACAATAGGTTTTTTTGAGAGAGAAAACTAATTTAGGGAGAAGTGTTCTCAAGGGTAGATGGTGGCTACAAAATGTACCCATCATTCTCACTCTTGGTTTTGTGAAGATTAAACTTGAATAAAGACAAGAGGTAAATTGAAGGAAGTGATCTAGAGTTGAATCATTGGATAGGGTATAAGATCAAGTTGAATATATGTGATGCAAGGGTAGAATGAGACATGCAGGATGTGGAAATTGCGAGAGGGAGATGCACGGATGAGATCCATGCATTGAGATCACCAAGTTGTGAATTAAGGATGATTGAGCTATCTTGTACTACAAAGAGAAAATCAAGATGGCACACTCGAGGTTGTCATCAGGAGAGAGGTTTGATGTAGTAAGAAGGAAAACAATTTTTCCTAAGCCACACATGTGTTTTATTTGGTGAGTTGCTTGTTTAATCACTAGGGGTGTTGTTCTATGAGGTAGCCCAGGACATAACTCAACAAGCAAAACAAGAAAATACATCTACCACCACACCAAAGCAATGCATCAAAACAAACATATCAAGGCAATTCATCTATCTAATCTTAAGAAAAAGTTTTTGTTCCCCCTGATTTTTGAAATAAGGGCAACTAAACAAGGTTGCAAAAGTTGGGGTGTTACAGAACGTCGGCGACAGAGCAGACGTGGCTAACTAAATACGCCACACCGACGAAACTCCCGAGCCCAGCTCCTGCAGCTGGCTCAGAGCTGGAAAAGCAAACATGGCAGGCCAAGTACGCCACCCCGGCGAATCTTCGAGTGCAACTCCTATGGCCAGCACAGCGGATCAGATCGGTACCATGCGAGAGACCAGTTCGGCATGATGCCGAAAAGAAGGGCGATCGGCTATTCCAAGCCGTACCACGATGATTATGAGATGATCCCGCTGCCACCTAAATATCGGCTCCCCGACTTCTCCAAATTCGGTGGATCAGATGGCTCCAGCTCCATCGAGCACGTCGGCCGATATTTGGCTCAACTAGGACCGGCTTCGGTGTCGGATCAGCTACGTGTGAGGCTATTTTCACGGTCCCTCACGGGATCGGCTTTTGGATGGTACACCTCTGCGCGAGCAAACTCCATCCCAGTCTTGGAAGCAATTGGAAGAACAATTCCATATGCAATACCATTCAGAAGCTTCCGAGTCTGGCATTGCCGATCTAGCACAACTACGTCAGAAGCGCGGGGAAACGGTGACAGAATATATCCAGCGCTTCAGGAATCTTAGGAACCGATGTTATTCGGTTCGTATAACTGAAAAGGAAGCAGTCGAGTTGGCAGTAGCAGGCCTTGCAACACAGCTCAAGGACATGGCCTCCCAAGCAGATTATCCCTCGCCGGCGCACATGGTTCGAAACTATCGGCATATGAACAGCGCCACCCCGACCTGTACCAAGACAAGTTCAAGCGTGCAGTAGTTATGGTCGATACGGAGGAGGATGAAGTGCCTGCGGGAGGCCAAGAGATAGCGATGGGCTGAGTGGACTCGGGGGGAACCCCGTGGCCTGCAAATGGGTAAAGCCACCGGGGCCGCCCGGGGGATTTGATTTTGACATAACCAAGACTGAACAAATCTTCGACCTCCTGCTCAAGGAGAAACAGGTTGACGATTCCTGAAGGTCTCAAGTTCCCCACGGCGAAAGAGCTAAACGGAAAGCCGTACTGCAAATTCCACAACTCGCTTTCCCACGCCACCAACGACTGCCGGGTGTGGCGTCAGCACATCCAAGCGGCGATAGAGAAGGGGCGGCTAATTTTTAACCAGTACGCCATGAAGGTCGACACCCAACCCTTCCCCGCCGTTAACATGGTAGAAATCATCTACCCTGAAGGTTGCCAGCCGGGTCCCTCGTTCAGCATCAACATGGTAGGACCTGGAAACCACTCTGGCAAAGATGGAGATGAGGGCAGCTGCTCTCATAGCAAGGATACGAGAGGAGGCCGCTCCACGCGATCGGCTCCGTCATGATGGCAAGCGCTATGTCACGAGAGGGAGAGGTGAAGAATATAAGATATCAGCGACCCCTCTCCGATCACCTCCTCAACAAATATGTGAGTCAGTACGACCAACGCCGGCGGCCCAATTACGATAGAGAAGATCGTTTGGCTAGAGAAGCCAGAAGACATCGTCGGCAGAATCGCGATGAGGAGGAGCACGAGCGCTATGCCACGGAAGCATCAAGGGAGCAAGACGACAACGCCAGGCATTGGGACTGCCCCTTCTTCAGACACTCGCTGGGATTCAGGAATGAGCCGATTGCCCACAATCGGCAATTGCCCGAATGCAATCGAAAAAGAAGGAGGCAGCCAACGTGTCCGTGTTCGAGCGCCTAGGGCCTCTCCCGCCACGGAGCAAACGCGCCGAGTCACCTCGTTGGGCAGATCTTGAGGATTCGGAAGACGAGGGAGAAGTGGAAGAAGACAGGTACCACCGGCCAAGGTGGTGCCCTGACGGACTCAGCCGTTCCCAAAAGCGCAGGGTTCAGCGATTGCGCGGCCGGGAGGAAGCCGAAAGGTTGTACCTGCATACGCTAAGGAAGGCACGGCCTGATCTGGCTGCAAAGGTTCAGCGAACCCTGGATGAAGAGGGTCGTCCACGGAAAATGGAGTGGCGCCCCAAACAGAGGAAAGCCGATGATGAGACATCGGCTGGCACAAACATGGTACTCGTCTTGCCGACGGAGCTTAGCCCTCCGCGACTCTACGGAGCACTCAAGGTGGACGACAGCAAGCGCATCAAGTCGAGAGGTTGGGTTGGTTTCATCCAGCTCGACCAAGTAGCAAGATCAAACCAATGAGCAAACCAGGAGAGGCTGATCCTTGTGATCGGCCCAAAAAAAATTTACGAAGGGAACTTACAAAACCTTCAACAAGCAAGCAACGTGGAGGCCGATTCCAGCAATCGGCCAAAATTATCCTCACCTACCTTTCTGCCTGGGTTCAACATGTGATCCAACAGAGCCGATACCATCAATTTTCTTGACAGAATCGGCTCGGGGGGGCACCCAGGTATATGAAAATATGAGGATATGCAACAGAAGCATCTCGTCTTTTGTTGATGGGTATTGGAATATGGGGGCCGATGCACAGGTCGGCCGTAATAAAAATGAAAATTCGAAAATTTTCGAGCACAGCCGATGCAGCAGACATCGACTTCAGAATCAAGAAACAGCCGATGCGTAGCCATCGACTCTAGTTGTGCGAGGATTATTAAGCCTTCACCAAATCCAGGACTTCCAATCTGTGGGGCTAGTGCAGCTGAAACGAAAGATTATCGGCTGTCAGAGGAAGAAAGAGGATTTCTGCTCGATCAGGCCTCGAGTAAGAGCTCGGGGGGCAGCTCACCTTGAAGGCTTTCCGCTTAGAGAAGCCGATTTGTGTTCAAATCGGCTGACGCTGCATAAGGAACTTCCCCACGCGCGATCAGGCCCAGGTCTACACAGTTCATGCGTGTATCCTCGTCTCTATTTTGCATTGGCTGAGACTCGGGGGGCAACAGGCCTGGTAGATTGCTCTGTTGAAGGACCGATGCGTTGTTATCGGTTCATTGCGCATTGTGGCAAAGGGGACGAATCGGCAAGGTCAGTAGAAGAGAGAATCGGCTCAATTAAAAGGAATCGGCAAAATCAAGATTGGGGAGAAGTTCTTCATTGATTAAGAGGAGATTTCTTACATAAGGAGCTAATTGCTCTCAAAAGGGGAATACTAGGGGATCCACTGCCCCATCTACTACTACTGGCCCTATTCTAGAGGTCCTATCTATGGGCCATCACTGCCCTCGTCGTCGCTGTCGTCGCCACTATCGGTGCTGCTCCCGGCGGGCTCGTCGTCGCTCCAATGGTCGCCGACCGGGCCCTCGTTGTCTTCATCTTCTTCGTCAGCGTCGTCCTCGTCGCTGTCGAAGTCGCTAAGATTGCCCGGCCAAGGGCAGAACCGCTTGGCCGGCGGCTCGTCGGAGGAGCCCTCGTCGTCGTCCTCCTCCTCCTCTTCCTGCTCCTCCTCCTCCCCGGGAGAGGTGAAGTCGCAGGAGAAGCTGTCGTCGTCACTCCCCTCTTCCGTTTCCCCAACGGCGAGGAAGCGGAGGTCGCTCTCCCCGTCCGTCAAGGACTGGTCGTCCTCGGACCAGACGGAGAAGTCGTGGTCTGATTCCTCCCCCGCCGCAATGGCGCGGCGGGTGTTGGCCGCGTGGACCGCCGCCGCGTCGTACTCCGGCGTCGGCTCACGGGACGTGGAGGATTGGCTAGCAGGATCCGATGGAGCAGAGGAGGAGGAAGACATGGTGGCTGGGAGGGTTTTTTGGAGTGCTAATGCGGAGGGGATACAAAGGAGAACTGTTCAGAGCGGTTAAATCAGAGGAGGATATAGTGGAAATTCAATGCCACAGCAGTTTCCGAGGAAGTGGTGCCTAAAAGAAAAAAAAAACTGCCAGGTCACGCGGAGAAGTTGAGAAGGCAAGGCATCATCATGAGGGATACTGCGACGGTTCTGCCACGACATGACCCGACGAAGGAAAGCAGAGTGATTTTGGAATTACCAATTCCAAAACCAGGGGGGCATGTGTTATCACCAAGATTTGACCGAGTCGGAGGTGGGCCGCGATCAAGATGGGCTTAAGGAAATATACGTGGAGAATTATATGAATCGGCCTGTTGGGCTTAATTGCCCGTGTATCTGTAACATATTAGATCTATTTTAGTTTAGAGATAGAATCTTAGTCGTGCACGGTTTAGTGCATGCCCACATTAGAAAGTCCCCTGGACTATAAATATGTACCTAGGGTTTATGGAATAAACAACAACTCACGTTCAACCCCAAAAACAAACCAATCTCGGCGCATCGCCAACTCCTTCGTCTCGAGGGTTTCTATCGGGTAAGCGACATGCTGCCTAGATCGCATCTTGCGATCTAGGCAGCACAAGCCCCACGTTGTTCATGCGTTGCTCGTATCGAAGCGCTTTTGATGGCGAGCAACGTAGTTATCATTAGATGTGTTAGGGTTAGCATTGTTCTTCGTTTAAGCATGCTTACGTAGTGCAACCCTTGCATATCTAGCCGTCCTCACGCCTATCTCAGGTGTGGGGGCGGCACCCCGCTTGATCATTATTTAGTAGATCTGATCCGTTACGATTGCTCCTTGTTCCGCAAGGATTAGTTTAATATCTGCAATAGTTTGGCCTTACAATGGGGGGAGGATCCGAGTGGCACGTAGGGTGGCGTTCGCAAGTCCTAAACGGGATGTTCCTAGGATCAACTTCATGTTGGTTTTTTGGCCTTGTTTAGGATCGGCTTACGAGCACCGTGCGTGGCCGCAAGGCCCAACCTGGAGTAGGATGATCCGGTTATGCGGTGAAAACCCTAAATCGTCGTAGATCTCGTTAGCTTCATATTGATCAAGCAGGACCACCAAGTATTCGTGCACCCCGTACGGATCATGGGTGGATCGGCTCTTTGAGCCGATTCACAGGATAACCTGAGAGCCGATCGAGGCTCGTATTTAACGTTTACATGTATGCCCTGCAGGAAACTAAGCGAGGCAACCTCATCACCTTCCTGACCAGGTATAGGTCAGGTGGCACGCCCTGCACTTCGCAACGCCGCGTGTGACCAGAAGAGCATTGCGGGCCGTCGCTCGGAGGGGTCTCAGCCAGCCGCAGCTCTAGGCTCCCCCCGGCTCTACAGTGTTGACAAGGCCGCTGCCCGCCGGTGGGTTTTGGCAGTCAACAGCATACAACGGGTGCAAGCCAGATTTGCACATGCGAATACTGAGGTTAAACTTTACGAGCCTAGCATGTACAGACATGGTCTCCGAAAGTCGTCATGATTTGATGGATAAAATTATGAGTGAAATTGTTCATCACATTACAAAGTTACTAATAGTGAAATCTGAAACACTTGTCATGTGATGATCAACTTCAAAGTAAGAACCTCAAGGTTATTGGTATTTGACCAATGGACCTAGAAGTTATTGAAGGTGAAGTGTATTCTGAGAATGAGGAAAGCTAAAAGAGAAACTACAAAATATTTTGGCAGAAAGAAAGAAAAGACTAGAAAGTCTAGCTCATGTGTATATAGATGATACACATGTTATGAATATATTCCTTGTTTGGTCACACAATGAAATTCTTGGGTATTTGTACCATATTGGTTGGTATGAGGTGTCATACAAAAACAACACAATACAAGAATGCAATGGCCTAAGTGATTGACAAGGTTTATGGTAGGAATGCACGTCTGGAACAAAATAAAGTGTTATTGTGTTCGTCGTTGGCATTCTACCTAGCCCTTCAGATTTATAATAAATAACTTTATAATTGTTGTTTTGTTCTAGTCAAATAAAAACAATGAGTTGTCAAATTATGACAGTATTCCATGTACGATGCATAAGTTATTATAATTCTTTATGGTGAAGCACACATGCATAACACAGACGCTAAAATTCCATAAGGCAAATGATGTGAATTCCACTTATTAGTGGAACCGCCATTTAGGTCATGTTAGAAAGGAACGCATGAAGGAATTCCATGCAAATGGATTTTTGGAGTCATTTGATTTTTGAATCATTTGGCACTTGCAAATCTCTTCTAAAGAGAATGACTGAAATACCGTTCACAGAGCCAAGAGTTGAACAGGCAACTAACTTAGTGGAAACATACATGATGATGTATGTGGTTCACTAGGCATAGTTGTGTGTGGGAGATTCTTCTACTTCATGAAAACTTCCAACAATGAATTGAGTATATATATGTGGATATATTTATTCGATAAGGAAGAAGTTTGAAACATTTGAATGGATTCAAATAAATTTCAGCATGAAGTGGAAATCATCGTAATAGAAAAGTCAAATATCTGTGATTGGATCATGGTGGAAATATTTGAATTCGATTTTTAGCGAACATCTAAGAGAGTTACGAAATTGTTTAACAACTCACGTTTCTCGGAACACCATAGTTATGATGGAGTATTCGAGAGACGTATCCAAACCTTGTTGGATTAATGATGATATAAAATGATGCCATTATATTTTTGTAGATTATGCTTTAGAGATTACCGCTTTTACACTAAATAGAGTGTCATCATAATCCATTGAAATGACACCATATGAGTTATGGCATGGGTATAAACCCTAATAGTCATTTCTTAAAATTTTGGTATGCATAGCATAAGTAAATGAGTTTACAACCAAAATCGGATGAATGTCTTTGTTTGTTATCCCAGAGAACAAATTGGGAATTCTTTCCACTATGAAGTCAAAGACAAAAGTGTTTTTCGATGTTTCTTATTTCCAAGAAATTGTTTCTAGCGAAGTATTTGAGTGGGAGGACAATACAACTTGAAAAGGATGATGAACCTGAGCATGATGATCAGAGTAGCGCATCATCGGAAATGGTTCTGGAAGCAGCCACGATGATCATGGCTCCTGATGTCTACGCACGCTTCTATTCCTATAGATAGTGTTGGGCCTCCAAGAGCAGAGGTTTGTAGAATAGCAGCAAGTTTCCCTTAAGTGAATCACCCAAGGTTTATCGAACTCAGGGAGGTAGAGGTCAAAGATATCCCTCTCAAGCAACCCTGCAATTATGATACAAGAAGTCTTTTGTGTCCCCAACACACCTAATTGTTATCACCAGAATTTGACCGAGTCAGAGGTGGGCCGTGATCAAGATGGACGAGAAGAATATATATATATATATAGAAGAAATACGTGAATCGGCCTTTTATACCAAGTTGGGCTTAATTGCCCATGTATCTGTAACATATTAGATCGCATCTTAGTTTAAAAGTTAGAGTTTATCTCGTGCACGGTTTAGTGCACGCCCACATTAGAAAGTCCGCTGGACTATAAATATGTACCTAGGGTTTATGGAATAAACAACAACTCACGTTCAACCCCAAAAACAAACCAATCTCGGCGCATCGCCAACTCCTTCGTCTCGAGGGTTTCTATCGGGTAGCGACATGCTGCCTAGATCGCATCTTGCGATCTAGGCAGCACAAGCCCCACGTTGTTCATGCGTTGCTCGTATCGAAGCGCTTTTGATGGCGAGCAACGTAGTTATCATTAGATGTGTTAGGGTTAGCATTGTTCTTCGTTTAAGCATGCTTACGTAGTGCAACCCTTGCATATCTAGCCGCCCTCACGCCTATCTCAGGTGTGGGGGCGGCACCCCGCTTGATCATTATTTAGTAGATCTGATCCGTTACGATTGCTCCTTGTTCTACAAGGATTAGTTTAATATCTGCAATAGTTTGGCCTTACAATGGGGGGAGGATCCAGTGGCACGTAGGGTGGCGTTCGCAAGTCCTAAACGGGATGTTCCTAGGATCAACTTCATGTTGGTTTTCCGGCCTTGTTTAGGATCGGCTTACGAGCACCGTGCGTGGCCGCAAGGCCCAACCTCGGAGTAGGATGATCCGGTTATGCGGTGAAAACCCTAAATCGTCGTAGATCTCATTAGCTTCATCTTGATCAAGCAGGACCACCAAGTATTCGTGCACCCCGTACGGATCATGGGTGGATCGGCTCTTTGAGCCGATTCACGAGATAACCCGAGAGCCGATCGAGGCTCGTATTTAATGTTTACATGTATGCCCTGCAGGAAACTAAGCGAGGCACCATCATCACCTTCCCGACCAGGTATAGGTCAGGTGGCACGCCCTTGCACTTCGCAACGCCGCGTGTGACCGAGAAGAGCATTGCGGGCCGTCGCTCGGAGGGGTCTCAGCCAGCCGCAGCTCTAGGCTCCCCCGGCTCTACGGTGTTGACAAGGCCGCTGCCCGCCGGTGGGTTTTGGCAGTCAACACATTCTCGGCACGCCCGGTGGGACAATCGTCTACATCAACCACATCGCCATCTACATCCGAGATGGCGGACGGCACGCCGCTCACCTACGAGGATCTGCTCGACGACCTCAAGAAGCAATACAACGAGATCAAGGCTACCCTCGAAGCCGACCTCATCGGCTCTTTTCGCAGAACCCGTTCGGTGGCATCGGATGGAAGGGGTTCTCACCGAAGGTGCACTCGATGGGATAGACCTCTCTTCCCCGTCGGAGGAACGCACCGTGGGTCCGCGGCAGGAGATCAACTACCCGGTGGCTCACTCGCTACACCGCCACTCCGAGAACTTGGTCAACGTGCTGGAGCGTGTCGCTCGCGCGTGATCCAGGAGATCATGAGCTACCAGTACTCGCCGTCAGGACCAGCTCTCGGGACTCATCAAGGAGAGTTGCCTTTCCAGTCCCGTCCACCGCTGCCGTTTGCGTTGGCAGCACCAGCTGAAGTGCCGACTACACCGGCATTCCTCGTCTACAGGATTGGTGGCGACCCTAGTGACTACCAGGTCTTAATGGAGGCGCCTAAGGAGATCCCTCATGGATACGCGTGCATGTATGTGCCGGATTGTGGCGACTGGGCACTCACAAACCAGGCCACAACATCGGGGACTCCGGCGAAGACAGGAGGAAAGTCGGCGACCGAGCAGACGTGGCTAACTAAATACGCCACACCGACGAAACTCCCGAGCCCAGCTCCTGCAGCTGGCTCAGAGCTGGAAAAGCAAACATGGCAGGCCAAGTACGCCACCCCGGCGAATCTTCAGAGTGCAACTCCTACGGCCAGCACAGCGGATCAGATCGGTACCATACCGAGAGACCAGTTCGGCATGATGCCGAAAAGAAGGGCGATCGGCTATTCCAAGCCGTACCCCGACGATTACGAGATGATCCCGCTGCCACCTAAATATCGGCTCCCTGACTTCTCCAAATTCAGTGGATCAGATGGCTCCAGCTCCATCGAGCACATCGGCCGATATTTGGCTCAACTAGGACCGGCTTCAGTGTCGGATCAGCTACGCGTGAGGCTCTTTTCGCAGTCCCTCACGGGATCGGCTTTTGGATGGTACACCTCTTTGCCAGCAAACTCCATCCAGTCTTGGAAGCAATTGGAAGAGCAGTTCCATATGCAATACCATTCAGAAGCTTCCGAGTCTGGCATTGCCGATCTAGCACAACTACGTCGAAGCGCGGGGAAACGGTGACAGAATACATCCAGCGCTTCAGGAATCTTAGGAACCGATGTTATTCGGTTCGTATAACCGAAAAGGAAGCGATCGAGTTGGCAGTAGCAGGCCTTGCAACACAGCTCAAGGACATGGCCTCCCAAGCAGATTATCCCTCGCTGGCGCACATGGTTCAGAAACTATCAGCATATGAGCAGCGCCACCCCGACCTGTACCAAGACAAGTTCAAACGTGCAGTAGTTATGGTCGATACGGAGGAAGATGAAATGCCTGCGGGAGGCCAAGAGATAGCAGTGGCTGAGTGGACTCAGGGGGGAACCCCTGTGGCCTGCAAATGGGTAAAGCCACCAGGGCCGCCCAGGGGATTTGATTTTGACGTGACCAAGACTGAACAAATCTTCGACCTCCTCGCTCAAGGAGAAACATTTGACGATTCCCGAAGGTCTCAAGTTCCCCACGGCGAAGGAGCTAAACGGAAAGCCGTACTCGCAAATTCCACAACTCGCTTTCCCATGCCACCAACGACCGCCGGGTGTGGCGTCGGCACATCCAAGCGGCGATAGAGAAGGGGCGGCTAATTTTCAACCAGTACGCCATGAAGGTCGACACCCAACCCTTCCCCGCCGTTAACATGGTAGAAATCATCTACCCTGAAGGTTGCCAGCCAGGTCCCTCGTTCAGCATCAACATGGTAGGACCTGGAAACCACTCTGGCAAAGATGGAGATGGGGGCAGCTGCTCTCATAGCAAGGACACAGAGGAGGCCGCTCCACGCGATCGGCTCCATCATGATGGCAAGCGCTATGTCACAGAGGGAGAGGTGAAGAATATAAGATATCAGCGACCCCTCTCTGATCACCTCCTCAACAAATATGTTAGTCAGTATGACCAACGCCGACGGTCCAATTATGATGATAGAGAAGATCGTTTGGCTAGAGAAGCCAGAATACATCGTCGGCAGAATCGCGATGAGGAGGAGCACGGGCGCTATGCCACGGAAGCATCAAGGGAGCAAGACGACAACGCCAGGCATTGGGACTGCCCCTTCTTCAGACACTGCTGGGATTCAGGAATGAGCCGATTGCCCACAATCGGCAATTGCCCAGAATGCAATCAGAAAAAGAAGGAGGCAGCCAACGTGTCTGTGTTCGAGCGCCTAGGGCCTCTCCCGCTACAAAGCGAACGCGCTGAGTCACCTCGCTGGGCAGATCTTGAGGATTCAGAAGACGAGGGAGAAGTGGAAGAAGACAGGTACCACCGGCCAAGGTGGTGCCCTGACGGACTCAGCCGTTCCCAAAAGCGCAGGGTTCAGCGATTGCGCGGCCTGGAGGAAGCCGAAAGGTTGTACCTGCATACGCTAAGGAAGGCACGGCCTGATCTGGCTGCAAAGGTTCAGCGAACCCTGGATGAAGAGGGTCGTCCACGGAAAATGGAGTGGCGCCCCAAGCAAAGGAAAGCCGATGACGAAACATCGGCCGGCACAAACATGGTGCTCGTTCTTCCGACGAAGCTTAGTGCTCCACGATTACACGATGCGCTCAAGGTGGGCGACAGCAAGCGCACCAACATGATGAAGTCGGAGATTGGGCTGGTTTTATCTACCGGCCTGAACGAGTAGCAAGAGCACGTCAAGGAGCAAACATGGCGAGGCTGATCCTTGTGATCGGCCCCAAAAATTTATGAAGGGAACTTACAAAACCTTCACCGAGCAAGCAACGTGGAGGCCGATTCCAGCAATCGGCCAAAATTATCCTCACCCACCATTCTGCCTGGGTTCAACATGTTATCCAACAGAGCCGATACCATCAATTCTCTTGACAGAATCGGCTCGGGGGGGCACCCAGGTGGATAAAACACGAGGATATGCAATGGAAGCGTCTCATCCTTTGGTGATGGGTATTGGAGTATAGGGGCCGATGCACCAGTCGGCCGTGAAAAAAAAAAATTTCGAAAATTTTCGAGCACAGCCGATGCAGCAGACATCGACTTAAGGATATAAAAGCCGATGCATGGCCATCGACTCAAGAGGAGTAACTATTACGATCAGAGGGTCAATGGAGCACTAATGGAAGAACTCCTCAATGGAGTAGTCTAAGGGCTCGGATCCTCTCTTCAAGAACAACGCCAAGAGCAACCTGGATGTGCAAATCAGGGTAAGGAAGGAACTGATCTGATCTGCAAGGCGCAAGAAGTAGATTGAAGAAGCTCGGGGGGCAGTTCACCCTGAAGGTTCTCTGCTTGGGGCTACGTCATGATTAGGGCTCGGGGGGCAGCTCGCCCTAAAGGTCTTTGCTCTGGGGAGCCGATTTGGTTGGAATCGGCTAGCCCTACGACACAACTGGTCTGGAGAGTGGTGTTCTGTTACAGAGTCATCGGTGTGAGCATCCAAGACAGTTCCAGGGCTTTTTAAAGTCGCCTGCTCAAAGATCAAGTTGCCAGCTTACTAAGATTGGCTGTGCCATCGTCATCGGCAGAGCTAGCTAGCTTGGAGGGATGGCTAAATTGGCCTGGCTCGCAGATTATCATGAAACTGATGCGTTGCCATCAGTCACTGATACGTCTCCAACGTATCGATAATTTCTTGTGTTCCATGCCACATTATTGATGTTATCTACATGTTTTATGCACACTTTATGTCATACTCGTGCATTTTCTGGAACTAACCTATTAACAAGATGCCGAAGTGCCAGTTCTCGTTTTCTCGCTGTTTTTGGTTTCAGAAATCCTAGTAACGAAATATTCTCGGAATCGGACGAAATCAACGCCCAGGTTCCTATTTTACCCGGAAGCATCCAGAACACACGAGAACCGCCAGAGAAGAGCCACAGGGCCACCAAACCCTAGGCCGGCGCGGCCAGAGGGGGGGCCGCGCCGCCCTATGGTGTGGACCCCCTGTCAGCCCTCCTGCGCCGCCTCTTCGCCTATATAAAGCCCCTGGATCAGAAAACCCGAGACCAATTGACGAAACTCCAGAAAAGTTACTGTGGCGCCGCCGCCATCGCGAAACTCCAATTCGGGGGACAGAACTCTGTTCCGGCACCCTGCCGGAGCGGGGAAGTGCCCCCGGAAGGCTTCTCCATCGACACCGCTGCCATCTCCATCAACACCGCTGCCATCTCCACCGCCATCTTCATCACCGCTGCTGCTCCCATGAGGAGGGAGTAGTTCTCCATCGAGGCTCGGGGCTGTACCGGTAGCTATGTGGTTCATCTCTCTTCCATGTACTTCAATACAATGATCTCATTGAGATTCATATGAGTTTGTATCACTACTATCTATGTGCTACTCTAGTGATGTTATTAAAGTAGTTCTATTCCTCCCGCACGTGTGTAAAGGCGACAGTGGGTGCACCGTGTTAGTACTTGGTTTATGCTATGATCGTGATCTCTTGTAGATTATGGAGTTAACTATTGCTATGATAATATTGATGTGATCTATTCCTCCTACATATGCATGAAGGTGACAAGTGTGCATGCTATGCTAGTACTTGGTTTAGTAGCGTTGATCTATCTTACACTAAAGGTTACTTAAACATGAGCATTATTGTGGAGCTTGTTAACTCCGGCATTGAGGGTTCGTGTAATCCTACGCAATATGTTCATCATCCAACAAAAGTGTAGAGTATGCATTTATCTGTTCTGTTATGTGATCGATGTTGAGAGTGTCCACTAGTGAAAGTCTATTCCCTAGGCCTTGTTCCTAAATACTGCTGAGTTACTACTGCTTGTTTACTACTGCTGCATTACTACTACTGCGTTACTACTGCTTGTTTACTGTTTTACTGCGTTACTACTGCTGCAATACCACCACCATCAACTACACGCCAAGCACTTTTCTGGCACCGTTGCTACTGCTCATACTTATTTATACCACCTGTATTTCACTATCTCTTCGCCGAACTAGTGCACCTATTTGGTGTGTTGGGGACACAAGAGACTCCTTGCTTTGTGGTTGCAGGGTTGCATGAGAGGGATATCTTTGACCTCTTCCTCCCTGAGTTCGATAAACCTTGGGTATCCACTTAAGGGAAACTTGCTGCTGTTCTACAAACCTCTGCACTTGGAGGCCCAACACTGTCTACAGGAAAGGAGGGGGAACGTAGACATCAAGCACTTCTCTGGCGCCGTTGCCGGGGAGGAAAGGTAAAAGGCTCTCATACTACGGTCTCAGGTAAAGTATTTTTCTGGCGCCGTCGTGTGTGTGCTCAAAGCTATTTCCTTTAGATCCTGCAATTGCAACTTTTTGTTTCTTGTTTACACTAGTTTGGCATAATGTACAAGAGTGAGCTTCTTATTCTATTTCCTGATTTAAAACATGGATTGTTTGATGCGAAAATTAAAAAACCTATGAAATCTTCTTTGCATGCTGGTAGTAATATTAGTATGAATGCTTTGAACACCATTGTTGACAATGATATAGAAAGTTCTAAGCTTGGGGAAGCTGGTTTTCATGATATTTTTAGTCCCCCAAGCATTGAGGAGAAAATTTTCTTTGATGATACTTTGCCTCCTATTTATGATGATTATAATGATAGTGGTCTTTTGGTGCCACCTACTATGGAGAGTGAATTTGATTATGATTACAATATGCCTCCTACACTTGATGAGAATAATAATGATAGCTACTTTGTTGAATTTGCTCCCACTACAACTAATAAAACTGATTATGCTTATGTTGGGAGTAGTAATAATTTTGTGCATGAGACTCATGATAAGAATGTTTCATTTGATAGTTATATTGTTGAGTTTGCTCATGTTGCTACTGAAAGTTATTATGAGAGGGGAAAATATGGTTGTAGAAATTTTCATGTTACTAAAATGCCTCTCTATGTGCTGAAATTTTTGATGCTACACTTGTTTTATCTTCCTATGCTTGTTACTTTGCTCTTCATGAACTTGTTTATTTACAAGATTCCTATGCATAGGAAGCATGTTAGACTTAAATGTGTTTTGAATTTGCCTCTTGATGCTCTCTTTTGCTTCAAATACTATTTCTTGCGAGTGCATCATTAAAACTGCTGAGCCCATCTTAACGGCTATAAAGAAAGAACTTCTTGGGAGATAACCCATGTGTTATTTTGCTACAGTACTTTGTTTTATATTTGTGTCTTGGAAGTTGTTTACTACTGTAGCAACCTCTCCTTATCTTAGTTTTATGTTTTGTTGTGCCAAGTTAAGCCGTTGATAGAAAAGTAAGTACTAGATTTGGATTACTGCGCAGTTCCAGATTTCTTTGCTGTCACGAATCTGAGCCCACTGCCCTGCAGGAAGCTCAGAAAATTATGCCAATTTACGTGCATGATCCTCAGATATGTACGCAACTTTCATTCAATTTGAGCATTTTCATTTGAGCAAGTCTGGTGGCCTAATAAAATCCATCTTTACGGACTGTTCTGTTTTGACAGATTCTGCCTTTTATTTCGCATTGCCTCTTTTGCTATGTTGGATGAATTTCTTTGATCCATTGATGCCCAGTAGCTTTATGCAATGTCCAGAAGTGTTAAGAATGATTGTGTCACCTCTGAACATGTTAATTTTTATTGTCCACTAACCCTCTAATGAGTTGTTTCGAGTTTGGTGTGGAGGAAGTTTTCAAGGGTCAAGAGAGGAGGATGATATACTATGATCAAGGAGAGTGAAAGCTCTAAGCTTGGGGATGCACCCGGTGGTTCACCCCTGCATATATCAAGAAGACTCAAGCGTCTAAGCTTGGGGATGCCCAAGGCATCCCCTTCTTCATCGACAACATTATCAGGTTCCTCCCCTGAAACTATATTTTTATTCCATCACATCTTATGTGCTTTTTCTTGGAGCGTCTGTTTGTTTGCTTTTGTTTTTGTTTGTGTTTGAATAAATTGGATTACATCATGCTTGTGTGGGAGAGAGACACGCTCCGCTGGTTCGTATGAACACATGTGTTCTTAGCTCATAATATTCATGGCGAAGTTTCCTCTTCGTTAAATTGTTATATGGTTGGAATTGGAAAATGATACATGTAGTAATTGCTATAAATGTCTTGGGTAATGTGATACTTGGCAATTGTTGTGCTCATGTTTAAGCTCTTGCATCATATACTTTGCACCTATTAATGAAGAAATACATAGAGCATGCTAAAATTTGGTTTGCATAATTGGTTTCTCTAAGGTCTAGATAATTTCTAGTATTGAGTTTGAACAACAAGGAAGACGGTGTAGAGTTTTATAATGTTTTCAATATGTCTTTTATGTGAGTTTTTCTGCACCGGTTCATCCTTGTGTTTGTTTCTAACAAGCCTTGCTAGCCTAAACCTTGTATCGAGAGGGAATACTTCTCATGCATCCAAAATACTTGAGCCAACCACTATGCCATTTGTGTCCACCATACCTACCTATACTACATGGTATTTTCCCGCCATTCCAAAGTAAATTGCTTGAGTGCTACCTTTAAAATTCCACCATTCACCTTTGCAATATATAGCTCATGGGACAAATAGCTTAAAAACTATTGTGGTATTGAATATGTAATTATGCACTTTATCTCTTATTAAGTTGCTTGTTGTGCGATAACCATGTTTATCGGGGAACGCCATCAACTCATTGTTGAATTTCATGTGAGTTGCTATGCATGTTTGTCTTGTCCGAAGTAAGGGCGATCTACACCGAGTTGAATGGTTTGAGCATGCATATTGTGAGAGAAGAACATTGGGCCGCTAACTAAAGCCATGTTCCATGGTGGAAGTTTCAGTTTTGGACAAACATCCTCAAATCTCTAATGAGAAAAGAATTAATTGTTGTTGAATGCTTAAAGCATTAAAAGAGGAGTCCATTATCTCGTTGTCTATGTTGTCCCGGTATGGATGTCTAAGTTGAGAATAATCAAAAGCGAGAAATCCAAATGCGAGCTTTCTCCTTAGACCTTTGTACAGGCGGCATAGAGGTACCCCTTTGTGATACTTGGTTAAAGCATATGTATTGCGGTGATAATCCAGGTAGTCCAAGCTAATTAGGACAAGGTGCGGGCACTATTAGTACACTATGCATGAGGCTTGCAACTTATAAGATATAATTTACATGATGCATATGCTTTATTACTACCGTTGACAAAATTGTTTCATGTTTTCAAAATCAAAGCTCTAGCACAAATATAGCAATCGATGCTTTTCCTCTATGAGGACCATTCTTTTACTTTCAATGTTGAGTCAGTTCACCTATTTCTATCCACCTCAAAAAGCAAACACTTGTGTGAACTGTGCATTGATTCTTACATACTTGCTTATTGCACTTATTATATTACTCTATGTTGACAATATCCATGAGATATATATGTTACAAGTTGAAAGCAACCGCTGAAACTTAATCTTCTTTTGTGTTGCTTTAATACCTTTACTTTGAATTATTGCTTTATGAGTTAACTCTTATGCAAGACTTATTGATGCTTGTCTTGAAGTGCTATTCATGAAAAGTCTTTGCTTTATGATTCACTTGTTTACTCATGTCATCACCATTGTTTTGATCGCTGCATTCTCTACATATGCTTTACAAATAGTATGATCAAGTTTATGATGGCATGTCACTCCAGAAATTATCTTTCTTATCGTTTTACCTGCTCGGGACGAGCAGAACTAAGCTTGGGGATGCTGATACGTCTCCAACGTATCGATAATTTCTTGTGTTCCATGCCACATTATTGATGTTATCTACATGTTTTATGCACACTTTATGTCATACTCGTGCATTTTCTGGAACTAACCTATTAACAAGATGCCGAAGTGCCAGTTCCTGTTTTCTGCTGTTTTTGGTTTCAGAAATCCTAGTAACGAAATATTCTCGGAATCGGACGAAATCAACGCCCAGGTTCCTATTTTACCCGGAAGCATCCAGAACACACGAGAACCGCCAGAGAAGAGCCACAGGGCCACCAAACCCTAGGCTGGCGCGGCCAGAGGGGGGGCCGCGCCGCCCTATGGTGTGGCCCCCCTGTCAGCCCTCCTGCGCCGCCTCTTCGCCTATATAAAGCCCCTGGATCAGAAAACCCGAGACCAATTGACGAAACTCCAGAAAAGTTACTGTGGCGCCGCCGCCATCGCGAAACTCCAATTCGGGGGACAGAACTCTGTTCCGGCACCCTGCCGGAGCGGGGAAGTGCCCCCGGAAGGCTTCTCCATCGACACCGCTGCCATCTCCATCAACACCGCTGCCATCTCCACCGCCATCTTCATCACCGCTGCTGCTCCCATGAGGAGGGAGTAGTTCTCCATCGAGGCTCGGGGCTGTACCGGTAGCTATGTGGTTCATCTCTCTTCCATGTACTTCAATACAATGATCTCATTGAGATTCATATGAGTTTGTATCACTACTATCTATGTGCTACTCTAGTGATGTTATTAAAGTAGTTCTATTCCTCCCGCACGTGTGTAAAGGCGACAGTGGGTGCACCGTGTTAGTACTTGGTTTATGCTATGATCGTGATCTCTTGTAGATTATGGAGTTAACTATTGCTATGATAATATTGATGTGATCTATTCCTCCTACATATGCATGAAGGTGACAAGTGTGCATGCTATGCTAGTACTTGGTTTAGTAGCGTTGATCTATCTTACACTAAAGGTTACTTAAACATGAGCATTATTGTGGAGCTTGTTAACTCCGGCATTGAGGGTTCGTGTAATCCTACGCAATATGTTCATCATCCAACAAAAGTGTAGAGTATGCATTTATCTCGTTCCGTTATGTGATCGATGTTGAGAGTGTCCACTAGTGAAAGTCTATTCCCTAGGCCTTGTTCCTAAATACCGCTGAGTTACTACTGCTTGTTTACTACCGCTGCATTACTACTACTGCGTTACTACGCTTGTTTACTCGTTTTACTCGCGTTACTACTGCTGCAATACCACCACCATCAACTACACGCCAAGCACTTTTCCGGCACCGTTGCTACTGCTCATACTTATTTATACCACCCGTATTTCACTATCTCTTCGCCGAACTAGTGCACCTATTTGGTGTGTTGGGGACACAAGAGACTCCTTGCTTTGTGGTTGCAGGGTTGCATGAGAGGGATATCTTTGACCTCTTCCTCCCTGAGTTCGATAAACCTTGGGTATCCACTTAAGGGAAACTTGCTGCTGTTCTACAAACCTCTGCACTTGGAGGCCCAACACTGTCTACAGGAAAGGAGGGGGAACGTAGACATCAGTCACTAAGCATGGATTAGGCCAGTAGTCGACAAACTCAGCATGAAAGAAATCGGCGAAATCAAGTTAAGGGAATTCTTCATTAATTTTGGGATTTCTTACAATGGGGAGCCGATTGATCAAGGAAGGAAGAACAAAATAAGGGTCTATTGACCAATCTACTACTGCTAGGCCTATACTATTAGATCCTAGTCTACGGGCCATCACTGCCCTCATCGTCATCCTCAGAACTCTCATCGGCACTGCTGCCGATGGGCTCCTCGTCGCTACTCCCGTAGCCCTCCACGGGGGCTTCATCCCCGTCTTCGTCGTCGCTGCTGTCGTCATCCCACCACATGCGGAGGCGTTTCGCCGGCGGGTAGCCCTCGAGGGAGTCTTCGTCGTCGTCGTCTTCTTCTCCCTCTTCTTCAGAGGTGGGGCAGCCGTCCCAGGAGAACTGGTCGTCCTCGCTTTTTGACTCCAGTTCCCCGTCGGCGAGGAACTGAAGATCTTCATCCCCGCTGGTCAAGGACTTGTCGTCCTCGGACCAAATGGAGGAGGCATGGCTCTCCTCGTCCCGGTCTTCCGGGCACGAATTTCCGGCGGCGTCTCGCGGGAGGAGTCGGACCCGTAGGAAAACTCGGAGGAGGAGGAAGAAGACATGGCGGCACAGAGGGTTTTTGTGCTAACGCGAGGAGGACGAAGGAGACGCAAGCTGTTTAGAACGGTTAAATAAAGGGGATATGAGAGAGATTCAATGCCACAGCAGTTTCCGAGGAGATGTTGCCCAACAAGAGAGTTTTGCGGCCACGTGGAGAAGTGGAAGGGGCAAGGCATCATGATGAGGATTCTGCGGCAGTTCTGCTCTGCCACGACATGGCCCGACGAAAGAAAGCATAATGATTTTGGAAATGTCATTTCCAAAACCAGGGGGGCATGTGTTATCACCAGAATTTGACCGAGTCAGAGGTGGGCCGTGATCAAGATGGACGAGAAGAATATATATATATATAGAAGAAATACGTGAATCGGCCTTTTATACCAAGTTGGGCTTAATTGCCCATGTATCTGTAACATATTAGATCGCATCTTAGTTTAAAAGTTAGAGTTTATCTCGTGCACGGTTTAGTGCACGCCCACATTAGAAAGTCCGCTGGACTATAAATATGTACCTAGGGTTTATGGAATAAACAACAACTCACGTTCAACCCCAAAAACAAACCAATCTCGGCGCATCGCCAACTCCTTCGTCTCGAGGGTTTCTATCGGGTAAGCGACATGCTGCCTAGATCGCATCTTGCGATCTAGGCAGCACAAGCCCCACGTTGTTCATGCGTTGCTCGTATCGAAGCGCTTTTGATGGCGAGCAACGTAGTTATCATTAGATGTGTTAGGGTTAGCATTGTTCTTCGTTTAAGCATGCTTACGTAGTGCAACCCTTGCATATCTAGCCGCCCTCACGCCTATCTCAGGTGTGGGGCGGCACCCCGCTTGATCATTATTTAGTAGATCTGATCCGTTACGATTGCTCCTTGTTCTACAAGGATTAGTTTAATATCTGCAATAGTTTGGCCTTACAATGGGGGGAGGATCCAGTGGCACGTAGGGTGGCGTTCGCAAGTCCTAAACGGGATGTTCCTAGGATCAACTTCATGTTGGTTTTCCGGCCTTGTTTAGGATCGGCTTACGAGCACCGTGCGTGGCCGCAAGGCCCAACCTGGAGTAGGATGATCCGGTTATGCGGTGAAAACCCTAAATCGTCGTAGATCTCATTAGCTTCATCTTGATCAAGCAGGACCACCAAGTATTCGTGCACCCCGTACGGATCATGGGTGGATCGGCTCTTTGAGCCGATTCACAGGATAACCTGAGAGCCGATCGAGGCTCGTATTTAATGTTTACATGTATGCCCTGCAGGAAACTAAGCGAGGCACCCTCATCACCTTCCTGACCAGGTATAGGTCAGGTGGCACGCCCTTGCACTTCGCAACGCCGCGTGTGACCAGAAGAGCATTGCGGGCCGTTGCTCGGAGGGGTCTCAGCCAGCCGCAGCTCTAGGCTCCCCCCGGCTCTACAGTGTTGACAAGGCCGCTGCCCGCCGGTGGGTTTTGGCAGTCAACACTAATACACTTGTCAGATGTATAGGTGCACTAGTTCGGAGAAGAGATAGTGAAATACAAGTAATATGGATGGTTGTAAGTAGTAATTGCAATCTGAAATAAAGATGGCAGCAAGCAAACATGTAACAGAACTTGTTGGAAACGGTGTTTCAATGCTTAGAAACAACGCCTAGGGATCCTACTTTCACTAGTGGACACTCTCAACAATGATCACATAATAAAACTACTCTACACTCTCTTGTTGGATAACAAACACCATTCATTGTGTAGGGCTACAAAAGCACACCTCAAGCCGGAGTAAACAAGCTCCACAACATCCGGAGTTCATATTTAAATAACCTCTAGAGTGTATAATAGACCGTCGCAATTTAGACCGAGTACTAACATAGCATACACACTATCAACAATAGCTATGAAAGGGGGAATAGATCGCATCAATACTATCATAGTAATAGTTAACTTCATAATCTACAAGAGATTACAATCATAACCTACGCCAAGTACTACATGATGCACACACTGTCAACATTACATCATGGATGAGGAATAGACTACTTTAATAACATCACTAGAGTAGCACATAGATTAATAGTGATACAAAGCTCATGATCACATAAAGATCACATGGGAGAGAGATGAACCACATAGGTACCGGTAGAGCCCTCAGCCTCGGGGAGAACTACTCCCTCCTCATCATGGGAGACAGCAACAACGATGAAGATGGCGGTGGTGTCGATGGAGATGACTTCCGGCGGCGTGCCGAAACAGAGACTTCTATCCCCCGAATTGGAGTTTCGCGATGGCGGCGGTGCCCCTGGAGTCTTTCTGGAGTTTCGTCAATTGGTATACGGTTTTCACGTCACGAGAGATTATATAGGCAAAGAGGCGGAGTCGGAGAAGCCAGGGGGCTCCCTCCCCATAGGTCAGCGTGGCCAGGGGGCCACCCGCGCCACCATATGGTGTGGGTCCCCTGCTGCCCTTCCTCGTCTCCCCTTCGGACTTCTGGAACCTTCCGTGAAATATAAGGTCGTGGGCTTTTGCTTCGTCCAATTCCGAGAATATTGCCCGAACAGCCTTTCTGGAACCAAAAATAGCAGAAAACAGGAACTGGCACTTTGGCATCTTGTTAATAGGTTAGTTCTGGAAAATGCATAAAATCATTATAAAGTGTGAGCAAAACATGTAGGTATTGCCATAAAACTAGCATGGAACATCAGAAATTATAGATACGTTGGAGACGTATCAAGCATCCCCAAGCTTAGTTCCTACTCGCCCTCGAGTAGGTAAACGATAAAAAGAATAATTTCTGAAGTGACATGCTACTTACATAATCTTGATCATACTATTGTAAAGCATATGAGATGAATGAAGTGACTCAAGGCAATGATCTGTAGTTTTCTAACAAATAGATAACATATAGCAAAACTTTTCATGAATAGTACTTTCAAGACAAGCATCAAAAAGTCTTGCATAAGAGTTAACTCATAAAGCAATAAATTCTTAATAATAGGTTTTGAAGCAACACAAAGGAGGATTTAAGTTTCAGCAATTCCTTTCAACTTTCAACATGCATGTCTCATGGATAATTGTCAACACAAAGTAAAATAATAAGTGCAATAAGCAAGCATGTAAGAATCAATGCACACAGTTGACACAAGTGTTTGCTTCTAAGATAGAAGTAAGTAGGTAAACTGACTCAACATAAAGTAAAAGAAAGGCCCTTCGCAGAGGGAGGCAGGGATTAAATCATGTGCTAGAACTTTTCAAGTTTTGAAATCATATAGAGAGCATAAAAGTAAAGTTTTGAGAGCTGTTTGTGGTTGTCAACGAATGGTAGTGGGCACTCTAACCCCCTCATCAAACAGACTTTCAAAGAGCGGCTCCCATGAAGGACGTTATATCTACCAGTAAGGTAGATCATCCCTCTTCTCTTTTGTTTACACATGTAGTTTAGTTTTATTTATGGATGACACTCCTCCCAACCTTTTGCTTTGACAAGCCATGGCTAACCGAATCCTCGGGTGCCTTCCAATATTTCACATACCATGAAGGAGTGTCTATTTGCAAAATTAAGTTGCTTATTGATGAATCAGGGCAAAACATGTGAAGAGAATTATTAATGAAATTTAATTAATTGGGGCTGGGAACCCCGTTGCCAGCTCTTTTTGCAAAATTATTGGATAAGCGGATGAAGCCACTAGTCCATTGGTGAAAGTCTGCCCAACAAGATTGAAAGATAAAACACCACATACTTCCTCATGAGCTATAAAACATTAACACAAATAAGAGATAATAACTTTTGAATTGTTTAAAGGTAGCACATGAAGTATTTACTTGAAATGGCAGAGAAATACCACATAGTAGGTAGTTATGGTGGACACACATGGCATAGGTTTTGGCTCAAGGTTTTGGATGCACGAGAAGCATTCCCTCTCGGTACAAGGCTTTCGCTAGCAAGGTTGTTTGAAGCAAACGCAAGTATGAACCGGTACAGCAAAACTTACATAAGAACATATTGCAAGCATTATAAGACTCTACACTGTCTTCCTTGTTGTTCAAACACTTTTACCAGAAAAATATCTAGACTTTAGAGAGACCAATCATGCAAACCAACTTTCAACAAGCTCTACAGTAATTCTCCACTAATAAGTTCAAACTACATGATGCAAGAGCTTAAACATGATCTATTTGAGAGCTCAAAACAATTGCCAAGTATCAAATTATTCAAGACCATATACCAGTTACCACATGAAGCATTTTCTGTTTCCAACCAAATAACAATAAACATTAAAAGTAAAACGAAGAACACAAGTGTTCAAATGAAAAAGTGGAGCGTGTCTCTCTCCCACACAAAGAATGCTAGGATCCGAATTTATTCAAACACAAACAAAAATAAAAACATACAAACGCTCCAAGTAAAACACATAAAATGTGACGGAATAAAAATATAGTTTCACTAGAGGTGACCTGATAAGTTGTCGATGAAGAAGGGGATGCATTGGGCATCCCCAAGCTTAGATGCTTGAGTCTTCTTGAAATATGCAGGGACAAACCACGGGGCATCCCCAAGCTTAGACTTTTCACTCTTCTTGATCATATTATATCATCCTCCTCTCTTGACCCTTGAAAACTTCCTCCACACCAAACTCAAAACAAACTCATTAGAGGGTTAGTGCATAATCAAAAATTCACATATTCAGAGGTGACACAATCATTATTAACACTTCTGGACATTCCGCAAAGCTACTGAAAGTTAATGGAACAAAGAAATCCATCCAACATAGCAAAACAGGCAATGCGAAATAAAAGGCAGAATCTGTCAAAACAGAACAGTCCGTAAAGACGAATTTTTTAGAGGCACTTAACTTGCTCAGATGAAAAAGCTCAAATTGAATGAAAGTTGCGTACATATCTGAGGATCACTCATGTAAATTGGCAGATTTTTCTGAGTTACCTACAGAGAGACCTACTCAAATTCATGACAGAAAGAAATCTGTTTCTGCGCAGTAATCCAAATCTAGTATCAACCTTACTATCAAAGACTTTACTTGGCACAACAATGCAATAAAATAAAGATAAGGAGAGGTTGCTACAGTATAACAACTTCCAAGACACAACAAAACAGTAGCAAAAAATAAAAACATGGGTTATCTCCCAAGAAGTGCTTTCTTTATAGCCATTAAGATGGGCTCAGTAATTTTAATGATGCACTCGCAAGAAATAAGAGTTGAAGCAAAAGAGAGCATCAAAAGCAAATAAGAAACACTTTTAAGTCTAACCCACTTCCTATGCATATGAATCTTGTACACAAATAAATTCATGTAGAAAAAAGTGACAAGCATAGGAAGATAAAACACGAGTAACTTCAAAATTTTCAGCATGTAGAGAGGTGTTTTAGTACCATGAAAATTTCTACAACCATATTTTCCTCTCTCATAATAATTTCCAATGGCATCATGAACAAACTCAACAATATAACTATCAGATAAAGCATTCTTATTCACATGCATTAAAGTATCATTACTCTCCACATAAGCATTTTCATTCTTATTAATTGTAGTGGGAGCAAATTCAACAAAGTAGCTATCATTATTATTCTCATCACCATAATCATCAAATATAGGAGGCATAGTATAATCATAATAAACTTTATCCTCCATAGTAGGTGGTACCAAAATACCACTATCATTATAATCATCATAAATGGGAGGCAAAGTATCATCAAAGTAAATTTTCTCCTCCATGCTTGGGGGACTAAAAATATCATGCTCATCAAAACCAGCTTCCCCAAGCTTAGAATTTTCCATACCATTAGCAACAATAGTGTTCAAAGCATTCATACTAATAACATTGCCATTAGCATGCATATAAAGTTCCATAGGTTTTTTAATTTTCTCTTCAAACACCTCATGTCCTAACTCAAGATAGATTTCATAAAGATCTCTAATTTTGTTGTTGTTTTCCATTAAGCCTAACAAGTGAAAAATAAAACCAAGAAACAAAAAGATGCAATTGCAGGATCTAAAGGAAACAGCTTCGAGCACTCACACACCGGCAACAGTGCTAGGAAATAGCTTAGTAGTCGGAGGATGTGAATACCTTTTACCTTACCTCCCCAACAACGGCGCCAGAAAATAGCTTGATGTCTACGCACGCTTCTATTCCTGTAGACAGTGTTGGGCCTCCAAGATCACATGGGAGAGAGATGAACCACATAGCTACCGGTAGAGTCCTCAGCCTCGGGGGAGAACTACTCCCTCCTCATCATGGGAGACAGCAACGGCGATGAAGATGGCGGTGGTGTAGATGGAGATGACTTCCGGGAGCAATTCCCCGTCCCGGCGGCGTGCCGGAACACAGACTTCTGTCCCCCGAATTGGAGTTTCGCGATGGCGGCGGCGCCCCTGGAGTCTTTCTGGAGTTTCGTCAATTGGTATAGGGTTTTCACGTCACGAGAGATTATATAGGCGAAGAGGCGGAGTCGGAGGAGCCAGGGGGCTCCCTCCCCATAGGTCGGCGCGGCCAGGGGGCCACCCGCACCGCCATATGGTGTGGGTCCCCTGCTGCCCTTCCTCGTCTCCCCTTCGGACTTCTGGAACCTTCCGTGAAATATACGGTCGTGGGCTTTTGCTTCGTCCAATTCCGAGAATATTGCCCGAACAGCCTTTCTGGAACCAAAAACAGCAGAAAACAAGAACTGGCACTTCGGCATCTTGTTAATAGGTTAGTTTCGGAAAATGCATAAAATCATTATAAAGTGTGAGCAAAACATGTAGGTATTGTCATAAAACTAGCATGGAACATCAGAAATTATAGATACGTTGGAGACGTATCAGCTCCCATGTCTACAAAGTGTTATAGTCATGGAGATCGAAGTACCTATTGAACCTTGTAGATATGGTTTACTTTGTGCTCAAATAAATGATTTGTGAACAAAGGATTGATTTTGAACAATGATAAACCAACTACATACAAAGAAGTTATGATGGGCCACGACTCCATTAAATGGCCATGCGCCATGAAATCCAAGATAGGTGAATACTTTTTGAAAGTAAATGGATCTATAAAATTGATGGACTTGGATGGAATATCCTTGAAGAAGCTCGACTTGTCAAAAGATTGTTTACGACAAAGTTCAAAGAGTGGACTGCGATAAGATTAGATCTTCAGCAACGATGCTTATAGTCTATGCGGATTGTTCTAGTAATCGCTACATATTGCTTTTATGAGATATGTTAGTAGGATGGAAAAATACATTACTTAACAAAAGTATGTATTAAAGGTGTATACAAGATACAACAGAGAGTTTTGATAGTCCGTAGAATACTAAAAAGGTATACAAACTTCACTGGATGAAGTGAGTATCACGGAGTTGGAATCTTCACCGGATGAAATATTCAAAGAGTTTTGATTTCATCAGAAACGATGAAGATGCTTGCATTTTCAAGAAATTAAGTGGGAGCGCTGAGACATATCTATAATACTTTATGTAGATGACATATCGTTGATTATAAATAATGTAATCATGTACTTGATATGATAGAAGGTTTCATTGAGAATTAACTTCAATGAAAGGATATGGACTGAAACATATTTAGTGTCAAGATCTATGAAGATAGATTAAAACACATAATGAGTTTAAGTTAAAGTACATAGAATGAATATTGAAGTAGTTCAATATAAAAATATTAAGAAGGTCTTCTTTTCCATGTGAAGGTTTAACAAGACTTGAGTGTATTTGACACTCGATGAGTAAAAACACATGAGTTATTTTAGATCAAGAATAATATGTACAAAATCAAATGTCCTGTGCTCTAAAGTGTTAAGAGCATATACCAGAATGATTCATGTAATGATCATTGGACAACAATAAGAATATGTTGACGTCAGAAACCCACTGGCGAGTATAGACGGGCAACACCGTAGAGCCGGGAACAACTAGGGCTGCGGCTGGCCCTAGTCCCTCTGAGCGACGGCCCGCAAAGCCTCCCGGTCGCACGCACCGATGTTTATCACAAGGGCGTGCCACCTGACCTATACCTGGTCAGGAAGGTGTGGATGATGCCTCGCTTAGTTTCCTGCAGGGCACACACGTAAACGTTAAATACGAGCCTCGATCGGCTCTCAGGTTATCCTGTGAATCGGCTCAAGGAGCCGATCCACCCATGATTCGTACAGGGTGCACGAATATATGGTGGTCCTGCTTGATCAAGGTAAAGCTAATGAGATCTACGACGATGTGGGGTTTTCACCGCATAATCGGATCATCCTACTCCAGGTTGGGCCTCGCGGCCACGCACGGTGATCGTAAGCCGATCCTAAACAAGGCCTAAAAACCAACACGAGGTTGATCCTCGGAACATCCTCGCTTAGGGCCAACGAACGACACCCTACGTGCCGCTGGATCCTCCCCCCCTTCGTAAGGCCTAACTATTGCAGATATTAAACTAATCCTTGTAGAACAAGGAGCAATCGTAACGGATCAGATCTACTAAACTATGATCAAGCGGGGTGCCGCCCCTACACCTAAGATAGGTGTAAGGGCGGCTAGACATGCAAGGGTTGCACTACGAAAGCATGTAATATGAAGAACAATGCTAACCCTAACATGTCTAAGATAACTACGTTGCTCGCCATCAAAAACGCTTCGATACGAGCAACGCATGAACAACGTAGGCAGGCTTGTGCTGCCTAGATCGCAAGATGCGATCTAGGCAGCATGACGCTTACCGGTAGAAACCCTCGAGACGAAGGAGTTGGCGATGCGCCGAGATTTGTTTGTGGTTGAACGTTGGTTGTTGTTTATTCCATAAACCCTAGGTACATATTTATAGTCCAGCGGACTTTCTAATGCGGGCGTGCACCAAACCGTGCACGAGTAAGATTCTATCTCTAAACTAAGATGCGATCTAATATGTTACAGATACATGGGCAATTAAGCCCAGCTTGGTAAAAGGCCGATCCACATACTTCTTCTATATATATATATATTTCTTCACGTCCATCTTGATCGCGGCCCACCTCTGACTCGGTCAAATCCTGGTGATAACACATGCCCCCCTGGTTTTGGAAATGACATTTCCAAAATCATTACGCTTTCTTTCGTCGGGTCATGTCGTGGCAGAACTGTTGCAGTATCTGTCATCATGATGCCCTGCCTCCTCAACTTCTCCGCGTGACCTGGCAGTTTTTTTTTTCTTTTTAGGCACCACTTCCTCGGAAACTGCTGTGGCATTGAACTTCCACTATATCCCCTTTTATTTAACCGCTCCGCACAGTTATATTCCTGCATCTTCTTCGCATTAGTACTCCAAAAGCCCTCCTGTGCCACCATGTCCTCTTCCTCCTCCGCTTCATCGGATCTTTCCGCCCAGTCCTCTTCGTCTCGCGAGCCGACGCCGGAGCCGAGCCCGGCGGAGGTCCACGCAGCGAACACCCGTCGCGCCATTGCAGCCGGGGAGGAGTCTAGCCATGACTTCTCCATCTGGTCCGAGGACGATCAGTCCTCGACGGACGGGGAGAGCGACCTCCGCTTCCTCGCCGACGGGGAACCGGAGGAGGAGAGCGATGACGATCGCTTCTCCTGGGATGACTTCACCTCCTCCGAGGGGGTGGAGGAGGAGGAAGAGGAGGAGGAGGACGACGACGACAGCCCCTCCGACGAGCCGCCGGCCAAGCGGTTCTGCCCCTGGCCGGGCAACCTTAGCGACTTCGACAGCGATGAGGACGACGCTGACGAAGAAGACGAGGACAACGAGGGCCCGGTCGGCGGCCATTGGAGCGACGACGAGCCCGCCGGGAGCAGCGGCGACAGCGGCGACGACGGCGACGACGAGGGCAGTGACGGCCCGTAGATAGGACCTCTAGCATAGGGCCAGTAGTAGTAGATGGGGCAATGTACCCCCTAGTATTTCCTTCTGAGAGTAATCAGCTTTTTGATGTAAGAAATCCCGCCTATTAATGAAGAACTTTTCCCCAATTCGATTTTGCTGACTTCTTTGAGCTTAATTTAGCCGATTCGTCCCCTTTGCCATTGCATAATGAGCCGATAGCAACGCATCAGCCCTTCGACATTTACCCTTCTATTCTTCAACTGATGATTCTCTTTCCAGTAGATACTGTGGGACTCCCAAGAGAATCCCTAAGTTTCTCCCACCAGCTTCAGCGATCCTTCTTAGCGAGCGCTCATCATTTTGTGAAGAAGGTTGCAACGGATATCAGCCGATGGTACCCCAATCGGTTCCTCAATAGAGCATCTACCAGGCCTGTTGCCCCCCGAGTCTCAGTTAAGGCAAAACAGAGACAAGGATACGCAGATTAGCTGTATGGACCTGGGCTTGATCGTGTGTGAGGGAGCTTCTTATGCAGAGCCAGCCGATTTGAACATAAATCGGCTTCTCAAAGCAGGGAGCCTTCAAGGTGAGCTGCCCCCCGAGCCTTCTTCAGTTCTTGCCGGCCAGATCGGCTCCTTTCCTTTGGTGGATCTGATGCGATCCATCCTTGACCTGATCCGCACGTCCAGGCTGCTCCTGGCACCGTTCTTGAAGAGAGGATCTAAGCCCTTAGACTACTCCATTGAGGAGCTCTTTCATTAGTGCTCCATTGACCCTCTGATCGTAACAGTTATTCCTCTCGAGTCGATGGCCATGCATCGGCTTTCACATCCTTAAGTCGATGTCTGCTGCATCGGCTGTGCTCGAAAATTTTCGAATTTTATCAACTTTTACGGCCGACTAGTGCATCGGCCCCCATATTCCAATACCCATCACCAAAAGATGAGACGCTTCCATTACATATCCTCGTGCTCTATCTACCTGGGTGCCCCCCCGAGCCGATTCTGTCAAGAGAATTGATGGTATCGGCTCTGTTAGATAACATGTTGAACCCAGGCAGAATGGTGGGTGAGGATAATTTTGGCCGATTGCTGGAATCGGCCTCCACGTTGCTTGCTTGGTGAAGGTTTTGTAAGTTCCCTTCAAAAATTTTTTTTTGGGGCCGATCACAAGGATCAGCCTCGCCATGTTTGCTCCTTGACGGGCTCTTGCTACTCGTTCAGGCCGGAAGACAGAACCAGCCCAATCTCTGACTTTATCATGTTGGTGCGCTTGTTGTCGTCCACCTTGGATGTATCGTGTAACCGTGGAGCACTGAGCTTCGTCGGTAGAACTAGCACCATGTTTGTGCCAGCCGATGTTTTATCATCGGCTTTCCTTTGCTTGGGGCGCCACTCCATTTTTCGTGGACGTCCCTCTTCATCCAGGGTTCGCTGAACCTTCGCAGCCAGATCAGGCCTTGCCTTCCTCAATGTATGCAAGTATAACCTCTCGGCTTCTTCCAGGCCGCGCAATCGCTGAACCCTGCGTTTCTGGGAACGGCTGAGTCCGCCGGGGCACCACCTTGGCCGGTGGTACCTGTCTTCTTCTTCTTCTCCCTCATCTTCTGAATTTTCGAGATCTTCCAACCGAGGGGACTCAGCTCGTTTGCTCTGTGGCGGGAGAGGTCCTAAGCGCTCGAACACGGACACGTTGGCTGCCTCCTTCTTCTTCCGGTTGCATTCTGGGCAATTGCCGATTGTTGGCAATCGGCTCATTCCTGAATCCCAGCAGTGCCTGAAGAAGGGACAATCCCAGTGCCTGTCCTCGTCGTCTTTCTCCCTTGCCTTTCCCTTGGCGCAACGCTCGTGCTCCTCCTCATCGCGATTATGCCGACGATGTCTTCTAGCCAGGCGATCGCTTTCATCATCATCGCTGGACCGTCGGCGTTGGTCGTACTGACTCACATACTTGTTGAGGAGGTGATCAGAGAGAGGTCGTTGATATCTTATGTTCTTCACTTCTCCCTCTGTTACATAGCGCTTGCCGTCTTGGCGGAGCCGATCGCGTGGAGCGGCTCCCTCTGTATCTTTGCTATGAGAGCTGCTGCCCTCATCTCCATCCTTGCCAGCGTGGTGTCCAAGATCTACCATGTTGATATTGCACAGGAAACCCGGCTGGCACCCTGCATGGCAAGCATACTCCACCATGTTTACGGCGGGGAAGGGGTGTGTGTCGACCTTCATGGCGTACTGGTTGAAAACTAGACGCCCGTTCTCTATCGCCGCTTGGATGTGCTGACGCCACACCCTGCAGTCGTTGGTGGCATGGGAGAGCGAGTTATGCCATTTGCAGTATGGCTTTCCATTCAGCTCTTGCGCCGTGGGGAACTTGAGACCTTCGGGTATCTTCAACTGCTTTTCCTTGAGTAGGAGGTCGAAGATTTGCTCGGTCTTGGTTACGTCAAAATCAAATCCCCGGGCGGGCCTGGTGGCTTTACCCACTTGCGGGACACGGGGGTTCCTCCCCGAGTCCACTCAGCCATTGCTACTTCTTGGTCTCCCGCAGGAACTTCGTCTTCCTCTGCATCGACCAGGGCTACTGCACGCTTGAACTTGTCTTGGTACAGGTCCGGGTGGCGCTGTTCATATGCTGAAAGTTTCTGAACCATGTGCGCCGGCGAGGATATTCTGCTTGGGAGGCCGTGTCCTTGAGCTGTGTTGCAAGGCCTGCTACGCCAACTCGGCTCGCTTCCTTCTCATTTATACGAACCGAAAAGCATCGGTTCCTAAGATTCCTGAAGCGGCTGGATGTATTCTGCCACGGTTTCTCCGCGCTTCGACGTAGTTGTGCTAGATCGGCAATGCTAGACTCGGAAGCTTCGAATGGTACTGCTCATGGAACTGCTCTTCCAACTGCTTCCGGGTTTGGATGGAGTTCGGTGGTAGCGATGTGTACCACCCGAAAGCCGATCTCGTGAGGGACTGCGAGAAGAACCTCACGCGCAACTCATCCGACGCTGAGATCGTGCCCAGCTGTGCCAAATATCGGCTCACATGCTCGATGGAGCTGGACCCGTCTGACCCACTGAACTTTGTGAAGTCCGGGAGCCGATATTTAGGTGGCAGCGGGATCAGTTCGTAGCTGTTGGGGTACGGCTTGGTGTAGCCGAACGCTTTCCTTTTCGGCATCATACCGAACTGATCTTTCAGAATTGTACAAATCTGATCCGCTGTGATGGCTGAAGGTGTCGAACCCTGAAGATTCGTCGGGGTAGCATACTTAACCAGCCATGCTTGTTTTTCTGGTTCTAAGCCAACTGCAGGAGCTGGGCTTTGGAGGTTTGTCGGGGCGGCGTACTTAGCCAGCCACGACTGCTTCTCAGGATCGGCTCCTGACGTTCCTCCTGCCGTTCCAGAGGCCGCTGTTATTGCCGCCTGGTTCGAGAGTGCCAAGGCGTTGCTATCTGGCACGTATGCGCACGCGTATCCGTGCGGGACCTCCTTAGGTGGCTCGGGCAGGAATTGGTAGTCACTAGGATCACCACCAATCTTGTAGACGACGTATGCCGATGAGTTCGGCAGTTCCGGTGCTACCCATGCGAACGGCTGGGGCTGGAGCGGCATCTCTCCTTTGAAAGTACCCAGAGCCGGTCCCGACGGGGAGTACCGGTGACTCATGATTTCCTGGACGACGCGCAGAGCGACACGCTCCAAGGTGGTCACCAGGCTCTCAGAGTGGCGGTGCAGCGAATGAGCCACCATGTAGTTGATCTCCTGCCGCAGCGACCTGGTGCGTTCTTCTGACGGGGCGGACAAGTCCACTCCATCGAGTGCGCCTTCAGGTGTGAAACCCTTCCACCTAACGCCATGGGAGCGGGTTCGGTGGAAGGAGCCGATGAGTTCGGCTTCGAGGGTTGCCTTGATCTCGTCATGCTTCTTCTTGAGCTCATCAGGCAAATCCGCGTATGTGACCAGAGTGTCTTCCGCCATCTTGGATGTAGATGGCGATGTCGTGGATGTCGTCGACTGTCCCACCGGGCGTGCCAGAATGTGTTGACGTCAGAAACCCACCGGCGGGTATAGACGGGCAACACCGTAGAGCCGGGAACAACTAGGGCTGCGGCTGGCCCTAGTCCCTCTGAGCGACGGCCCGCAAAGCCTCCTGGTCGCACGCACCGATGTTTATCACAAGGGCGTGCCACCCGACCTATACCTGGTCGGGGAAGGTGTGGATGATGCCTCGCTTAGTTTCCTGCGGGGCACACACGTAAACGTTAAATACGAGCCTCGATCGGCTCTCAGGTTATCCTGTGAATCGGCTCAAGGAGCCGATCCACCCATGATTCAGACGGGGTGTCCGAATATATGGTGGTCCTGCTTGATCAAGGTAAAGCTAATGAGATCTACGACGATGTGGGGTTTTCACCGCATAATCGGATCATCCTACTCCAGGGTTGGGCCTCGCGGCCACGCACGGTGATCGTAAGCCGATCCTAAACAAGGCCTAAAAACCAACACGAGGTTGATCCTCGGAACATCCTGCTTAGGGCCAACGAACGACACCCTACGTGCCGCTGGATCCTCCCCCCCTTCGTAAGGCCTAACTATTGCAGATATTAAACTAATCCTTGTAGAACAAGGAGCAATCGTAACGGATCAGATCTACTAAACTATGATCAAGCGGGGTGCAGCCCCTACACCTAAGATAGGTGTAAGGGCGGCTAGACATGCAAGGGTTGCACTACGAAAGCATGTAATATGAAGAACAATGCTAACCCTAACATGTCTAAGATAACTACGTTGCTCGCCATCAAAAACGCTTCAGTACGAGCAACGCATGAACAACGTAGGCAGGCTTGTGCTGCCTAGATCGCAAGATGCGATCTAGGCAGCATGACGCTTACCGGTAGAAACCCTCGAGACGAAGGAGTTGGCGATGCGCCGAGATTTGTTTGTGGTTGAACGTTGGTTGTTGTTTATTCCATAAACCCTAGGTACATATTTATAGTCCAGCGGACTTTCTAATGCGGGCGTGCACCAAACCGTGCACGAGTAAGATTCTATCTCTAAACTAAGATGCGATCTAATATGTTACAGATACATGGGCAATTAAGCCCAGCTTGGTAAAAGGCCGATCCACATACTTCTTCTATATATATATATATATTTCTTCACGTCCATCTTGATCGCGGCCCACCTCTGACTCGGTCAAATCCTGGTGATAACAGAATATCCCTGAGTGCTTTAGAAATATATAGTTTTGTGTGGGTAATGAAAAACAAATCGCTGTAAGGTGTTGCACCGATATTAGTTTGGTCACATATAAAAATAAAATTTCAATCTCAATTAGGCTAAGTGTTGTTTAAAAGTAGCACAATGAGCTAGAAGAAGTCTATGCTAGATTTAGATGAGTTCTAAATATTTTGACGGATTCTACAAATGAAGGCAGAGTATGTCATTTTTTTGACAATGACTGAGGAGTTTTAAGTCGAGGAGTTCTTTGAGAACTTGGTGTAGTTCCGATAGTGTCAGAACTTTGAAACTATATTGTGTGTGACAATATTAGTGACATATTTCAGACCGCGGAATTAAGGTTCCACCAGAAGACTGAACATATATGATTAATGCCGACTCATTTGGAAACTGAGTGATGCGTTGAGACGCAAATGAATTGCAAAATACATTATTGTTTCTGAGCGTGTCAGATCCGTTGACTGAAAGCTCTTCCGTGAGCAAAACATGATAAGCACCAGAAGGCCAAGGTGTTATATCTTTACAAATGTAAACTACATTATTGGCTCTAGTGCAAGTGGGAGGCTGTTGGAGATATGCCCGAGAGGCAATAATAAAATAGTTATTGTTATATCTTAGTGTTCATAATAAATGTTTACATCCAATGCTATAATTGTATTAATCGAAAAATTGATACATGTGTGTTATGTAAACAACAAGGAGTCCCCAGTAAGCCTCTTGTATAACGCTTGTTGATTAATAGATGATCATGGTTTCGTGATCATGAACATTGGATGTTGTTAATAACAAGGTTATGTCATTGGGTGAATGATATAATGGACATACACCCAAATAAGCGTAGCATGAGATCAAGTCATTAAGTTCAACTTGCTATAAGCTTTCGATACATAGTTACCTAGTGCTTCGACCATGAGATCATGTAAATCACTTACACTGGAAGGGTACTTTGATTACATCAAACGCCATTGCGTAAATGGGTGGTTATAAAGATGGGATTAAGTATTCGGAAAGTGTGAGTTGAGGCATATGGATCAAGAGTGGGATTTGTCCATCCCGATGACAGATAGATATACTCTGGGCCCTCTCGGTGGAATGTCATCTGATTAGCTTGCAAGCATGTGACTAGGTCACAAGAGATGACATACCACGGAACGAGTAAAGAGTACTTGTCAGAAACGAGGTTGAACTAGGTATGGAGATACCGATGATCGAACCTCGGACAAGTAAAATATGGTGTGACAAAGGGAATCAGTATCGTATGTGAATGGTTCTTTCGATCATGAAGTCATCGTTGAATATGTGGGAGCTATTATGGATCTCCAAGTCCCGCTATTAGTTATTGATCGGAGAGGAGTCTCGATCATTTTCGGATAGTTCTTGAACCGTAGGGTGACACACTTAAGGTTTGATGTCGTTTTAAGTAGATATAAGATTCATATATAGGAAGTCACTTTCCAAGTTTGGAAATGATCCGGTGCATTTATGGAAGGCGCTAGAATGTTCTAGAACCTTCCGAAAGAAATCACAATGGAAGGTGGAGTCCCGAATGGACTCCACCAACCCTAGTCGGCCAGCCAAAGGGAGCAATACCACTTCCCCTAGGTTTCACCCACATGGAAGTTTTTGAGTTGGACTCTTATTCAGATTTTGGCCAAACCCTTGGGGGTTCCACCTATATAAAGAGAGGGAGAGGGAGAGGGCTGGACACACTTGGCCGCACCACCAAAGGGGCTCCCTGGCCGGCACCCCAAGCCCCCCTCTCTCCCAAACCCTAGTCTCTCCTCTCCTCCATCTTATCCCGCGGTGCTTAATTAGACGAAGCCCTGCCGGAGATCTCCACCACCACCGACACTACACCGTCGTGCTGTCGGGATTCCGAGGAGGATCTACTACATCCATTGCCCGCTGGAACGGGGAGAAGGACATCGTCATCAACACCGAACGTGTGAGCGAGTACGGAGGTGCTGCCCGACTGTGGCACCGTCAAGATCTTCTATGCGCTTTTGAAAGCGGCAAGTGATCGACTACATCAACAACGAGATCTAATCTCGTAGGCTTTGGAAATCTTCGAGGGTTAGTCTCATCTTCATCTCGTTGCTACCATCTACTAGATTAGATCTTGGCTTGTTATTCGTTCTTGCGGTAGGAATTTTTTGTTTTCTATGCTACGAATCCCATCACGAACACCTCCTATCCTACCACTGTTTTCAGCCCTCTTGTCTAGACAACATCAGGTGTTCTGTGGATGATAAGTATGGATGCGCCAAACCGCCTGGCCTTAGCCCTCCTTAAGGAATATGAAGCAGCAACTACCCTGCGGAAAGCAAATAGGGGTACGTCGGTCTGCCCCTCTAAGGCCTATGTGGCGTACTTCCCTCAATTGTCGTCTCTTGTTGGAAGGATATTTTGTAGGCGGTATTATAATCTACATGGTAGCCGCGCCCCTCAAGAATGCGCTTTGCGCCCATTATTCTCAAGCTGTGTTTTCTCCTGGAAGGATCTCTTACCGGCAATATTGTAATCAATGCAATTGTCAAGTCTTTCAAGAATGCTCTATGCGCTTATTATTCTCAGATTGGTCATCCTCGGATCTACACATTCGTCTCTCCATCTGAGCTTCATGAAGATCACAAAATTGTCTCAAAGTGTTCCCTGAGTTCTCGGGGAAATACGCTGCTTAAATTGGGACTAGGCATCACGCCTCACTCGGGGCAACCCATCAACTCCGTGCCCAGGAAACAATCTCTGGCAGCGGGGTCGCTACCTGCACTATGCCACCTTTCTAGGGCCTCCGGAGTCTAATCCGCTGATGCATCATGAGTACCCAAGGAACACATCGCACGATAAAAAAAACAACGTGCAGAACCCTTCGGTCACCTCCCCGAGGGACCCGCAAGGAGACACGAAATCAACGCGCAGAACCCTTCTGTTACCTCCCCGAGGGACCCGCAAGGAGACATGAAAACAATGCGCAGAACCCTTCGGGTACCTCCCCGAGGAACCCGCAAGGAGACACGAAAACAACGCGCAGAACCCTTCGGTTACCTCCCCGAGGAACCCGCAAGGAGGCGCAACATAGCCTAAGGCGCAGGTCTATGGTTGCCTCCTCGAGGAACCAACAGATTCCGCTGACAGGAAAATTCTAATATATGTGCAAATCTTATGGTCACCTCCCCGAGTGACTTACAAGGAGACACATCAGAGCCTACATGGGAATCTTATCGCCGCCTCCTCGAGGATCTATCAAAAGAACGCATACATGATTCCCCTCACGTGCAAGCCTTAACAGTCGCCTCCCTGAGGGACCAACAAAGAGTCACGTTCAGAGCCTACATGTGAATCTTATGGTCGCCTCCTCGAGGAACCATCAAGAGAACGCATACATGATGCCTCTCACGTGCAAACCTTACGGTCGCCTCCCTGAGGGACCAACAAGGAGTCACATTCAGAGCCTACATGTAAAGTCTTACAGTTACCTCCTCTAGGAACCAACAAGAAACCCCTCACGTGCAAACCTTACGGTCACCGCCCCGAGGGACCAACAAGGAGTCACGTTCAGAGCCTACATGTAAAGTCTTATAGTTACCTCCTCGAGGAACCAACAAGAACAAGAATACATGATACCCCCCACTTGCCTCGCACGTTAGAGCCTACATGCGGAGTCTTACGGTTACCTCTCTGAGGAACTAACAAGAAGACGCATAACATGACAATTCTCTAGAGCCTAGATGCAGAGTCTTACGGTTACCTCTCTGAGGGACTAACAAGAACACGCATAACGGGACGATTTCTCAGGGCCTACGTGCAAATGTCTTATGGTTGTTTCTTCCAAGAGCCAACAAGCATGAGCACATAGGAAGATATTCATTGGAGCCCACAAATGGAATCCCACGGTTATCTCCTTGAAGAACCAAAATGGGCGGGTACGGAGGACGATCTCTATATGATGAGTCTTGTGATTGCCTCCCTGAGGGGCCAATAAGGACGAGCATTCCGAGCATCCTCCTCTAAGGACTACCCGAGGAACTTCACGGTCACCTTCACAAGGGACCTGCAAGTACATCGAGGTTAATACGGTGGTGGCAGCACCCCTGATGAGCAGCGGAGTTGGCTTGGGGCCCGGGGGCTCACCCAGAGAAGCCGCACCATCACCAGACATACATCTGGCACACAGCGAAGCCGGAGCCAGGGACCTCCCGCCGCATAGGCTAAGTGCTCACCCTAAACGGGCCTTCGCTAACTCAAGGCTTGATGATTATGCGTCTCCGCTTCTCCTCAGCATGTTGGACTCCGTGGCAATCCCCATGAGCCATTCTACTTACTTCGGGAGGACCTTTAGCAGGTAGCAGCCGGTACAACCAATGGCTAGCTTTCAAAGGCGCAGCCTCATGGACAAATCAAGGCAAGAATCCACCTCGCGGATGGGTAAAAGACTCAGTGCTACCCCGACATAGAGGTCCTGAAACTAAAATTGCTCATAAGATAGAACTTAAAAGACAAATACAACAGACACAGTACCTCGAGGAGCCTATTGCATTCCCCTTTTTTGTTGATCCTAACTATTATAGTTGAAGCAGAAGCCATGCTACATCAGATCGGGTGGCATAATTACGCGGCACCAGAGGTTATTCCACACATACACAGAGAAGTGTCCGCCCCCAAGGTAGCGGAATTGGAGGATGTTGCCTTGCGAGAGCCCGCTGTCGTGGACGAATATGTCCTAGCCGGCGGCAAAGGACATCCTTCCGAAAGACGAAACCTCAAGGCCCACGTCCCAATGGCATCCCCCTTGGCATGAGACAAGGTGACTGGCAGGGGCAGGATGTCAACCCAGCCAAGACACGAATGCTCGGGAAGCGAGAGTCTCTCCCTCCAGCCGGGGAGACCAAGGATGGAGACAAAGTCAATGCAAGGCGGAGGGTCCTCGTCCTCCAACTTCACTGCACCTTGCGGAGGAAGAGGATGTGAAGGCGGGTTGACCTTATGGGCACCCCTCTCTTGTTGCGACTCCCTGGTGGACGGCCTCGCGGCCGTTTTGCCACTGGAGCTTCACTACTCACTCTCACCCCGGAGGATGACGCCTCGCCGAAGAGCCCCCGCGGCCGCCACGACCGCCTCGACCTCCGTATCTCCCGCTCCCGAGAGGGCGACCGCGCGGCCTTCTAGGCACAGGACTTAAGTACCCCCTCCGACACGGTCAGACCTTTTTCTTCTCCGATGCGAAGAGTGTCTTCGACGCCGTCTGGTGGGAGCAAAGGAAGAGGAAGAAGACTAAGGAGTAGACTAAATAGCGGGCCACAGTTCTTGTTGGATCTTTTTGGTGGAGAGATGTTTTCAGTTTGTCTGATCAATACAGAGCTATCACCAAATGTGAGATTGGTAGTGGTGCATCTGTTTTATTTTGGGCTGATCAGTGGAAGGAGGAAACCCTTGATGTCAAATTCCCCAGTCTTTTTTCCTTCACCAAGGATAAGCTTCAGTCAGTTAAAGAGTTTTGTGCTATGGAGGATATCACAGATGGATCTCATTTACCCCTATCCACATAGGCTCGTGAAGAGATGAGGCAGTGTGATGCCCCAAAACCGGTACCATGAAGATCCCAGCGAACCCGCCGAAATCCGCACGATATCGATTTTAGGAGACGCACCACCAAGCGCCTCGTACACGCCGAAGCATGCACGCGATGCGGGTGGAATCAATCACGAGCGGTAACATTACAACAGGATTACAATAGAGCCCACAAGAAACATATATATTACAAGAACGACTCCAACGAGTCAAGATACAAATAGATACATACAAAAATCCACATCATACAGAAGATCAAATACATCCGAGTACGGACAAGATACAAATTTGGACTAAGAGTCCTGAAGATAACCAGTGGCGTCCATAACCCTGCCCAGGCCAAGCCGGAAGGGTAACCTTGCTAGCGTCGTCTTCATAGAACATATCTTCATACCTGCCCGGTTATGTCCCGTAGAAGCAGCAATAAGTACGGGTTCGTACTTAACAAGACTTCAAGACGTATAAGCATTCGTCAACCAGTCATCCTTTGTACTTGAGGCACGCAGGGGACTTAGAGGACGCAAGAGGAACGTCATAGGCAATATGGTGGGGTTAAGCGGCAGCGGACAAGCACTAAAAACCTATAGAGACACTCTACAACAGTCGTCTATCAGAGAAGGTGAGAGGGCGCACAACTATCAGTTCTATACTCTGCAAACATAACACAGCCGATGCGTTCCCCCCTCGCAAGAAAGTACTTACAAGGGCACTCACACGGTTGTCAAGTTTTAACCATTTATTATTGAAGTTGTACTAACTTACTACACAAGTTATTATTAATAAACAACAGGTGTAAGTTGTCTATGATCGAGTCATACAGCTCCAAGTCGTCCATAACCGCGGATGCGGCTTATCGATAAGATTTAACCCTGCAGGGATGCCCAAATGTGCCCACACGCACGATCAACCCAACCTAGCAAGGGAAGGATATCACGACTCGCACTCTCCTTCACGACAACAATGTCCAGGAAGCCACCTAACTAAGTTGAACCCGAATCGAAGTCCGGCCGAATCTCCGAGACGGACCTAGCTGTTTGCGACCACGACTTCCGAGGGTCAAAACACACACTGGGGCGAATGACCCGCTTCAGCACGCGATAAACGCTCGTGCCGCACCTATACGTGCATACCAGAAACAAGGGATACAAGGGACCCAGGGGCTTCCCAAAGTAAATAAGTAACAAGCTGGCATGCACGCAACAACAAATGGTAAAACATTACGAACTAGTTGTGGCCACTGGACAAAGCTGTAGATTCCGGCAGTGGTCGAGGGGAGACCCAGAAACATACCCACGTGTGGTTAGAGCGCTCAGTCTCGGAACAGATAACAAGAACTCGGGGTCCTAGGTTTCATGGAAACACAAGTGAGCCGTCATAAAACGAGCAACTGACCCACCGATGTCTCCGCTTAACAATTAAGGTAACCATGATACCCTCAACAGATATAACCATGTAGCATGTGTCATGATTCCCAAACTGATAACCTGATAAGATAGCGATAACGGTATCAAGATAACACAGCACTAGCACGCACTACGACTCGCAAGGCAGACCCGATAACCAAACAATAGCTGTAGGTGGTTGGTGGAGGCAATATAGGCTGCTTGAGGTAACAAGTGGAAGGGACACGTGACAAGAACGCAACTTAAGGATAGCATGAGGGAGAAGGCAAAATAAAATAGGTGAGCGACTTCTGCAGGGGCAGGAGTATAGGGGAAAATGCTTGCCTGTTAAAGCTTGCCGAGGAACATCCGGAGGACTTGTCGTATCTCACCACACCACTTCGCGATCCTATCCGTGAAGAAGCAGATGCTGGAACACACACAACGTATGCAAGTCTTACTACTACGGATAAAGAAGATCCAGCATGTTCATGATGATATGCATGACATGGCATAGATGGTGCAATGCAACTTATCACATTAATCGGAGTCGAAACACCGGACAAGCAAATTAGGTTGGAGTTGCATTTCTACCGACAAAGTTAAGCGTTGATTAGCATGGCATGACATGGCAAGGGTGAGCTACTTCAATATTAATCGGAGCGGGGAAACCATATTCGGAATCCGAAATACTCCGTATATATGTTAGGTGATTATGCAAAACTACCACGAAACGACATGATGCGAAATGCAAACAGGCATATGGATGACATATTCATGTTATTCACATTTTTCTGAGCAACTTTCATATAAAATACTTTGTATTTCGAGTTACAGATTTAAAGATATAAATTTCACAAGTTTAGAGCATTTGCAGCAATTTTCAGAAAAACACAGAAAACATAGGACTTTTCTCACCGAAAAGAAAGAGAGCCTGTGCGGCTGAAGCGCAGGACCAGAGAAACAGACTGGGGCTGGATGCTGATCCTTGTCTCACCGGAGGGAAGCTAGCACAGGACACAGACGGCAGGCCCAGCTGTCAGCGGAAAGGAAGAAATATGTGAGTAAAAGGATGGCTTTGCATGTCCTCGGGATAGATCAGGGAATTGCACGTATGCAGTACATGGAACGTACCAGCTGTGCTAGCTTCAGATCATGTCAAACAGGCGTACTGCAACAACTGAACTAACAAAGCAGCTCCTTGCCTGCTGCACGCGATGCTGACGGAGGGAGGGGCGACGGGAGTAGCCGGAGCCGGCCGGCCGGAGGCGTCGACGGCGGTCTATGCTTGGCCGTGCCGTGGCTTGGATACTGGCGTTTGTTACCGGCCTGCTGCACGCGGAAAACAACTTCAATGTCAACACGAGCTCAAGCTCGTTCCCTTGCCGGCCATGCACTGGTCGGGAACAGCACAACGCGGCGGTGCACGAGATGAAAGAAGAAGAGGATTTAGGTGGGGAAGCGGTGCTCACTGTGAAGGGGATTGCGTTGATGGACTAGCAGAGACGTCGACGATGGGGAGCGACACTCCTGGACAAACCGGATGGGGTTTGCGACGAAGACGCGACCGTCTGAAGCCATCTTGACGGAGCGCGGCCGGGGAGGACGGACGACGTCGGACGTAGAACATGCCGACGTGCTTGGAGACGCGCGCGCGGACGGCCACGTCGAGAAAACGGTGAACTTGCAGCTTGGAGCGGCCGGCAACGCAGCAGCGGCCGGTGCAGACGAAGAAGAGAAGAAGGGCGACTGCCGGCGAACGGCGATCTTGACGGAGGCGGACGAGAAGAGGACGCTCGCGCGTTGGCGACCTTGGCGACGAGACGGAGGAGACAGGAGGTGCAGGTTCTCACTTATGGCAGAAGTAGAGGCAGCAGCTCGAGCGCCGCGGCCGTTAGCAAGAGCACTGGTGGAAAAAGGGGTTTTGGTCACGGTTGGCAACTGCCATTAGTCGCGGTGGCCCAACCGCGACCAAAGTAGCGCGACTAAAGGCCCCCCCCTTTAGTCGCGGTTCCTTACGAACCGCGACTAAAGGCCCATCCACGTGGGCCGCAGGCGAGCGCCAGGGCGGAGGACCTTTAGTCGCGGTTCTTCTGGCCAACCGCGACTAAAGGCCTCCGCAGGGTTTAGGGTTTAGTCCCCCTCCCCCTAAATCTGGTTTCTTTTTAATTTGTATTATTTTATTTCTTTTGGGTTTTAATTTTGAAGGAGTTTCACATATTCTACGGTACTGTATACATACATGCATATGAATGTACAATTTCAAACAAATTTGAAATTAGAACCAAAAAGAATTCAAGAGTAATATACAATATATATTCAATATCGGATGACCATATACAATATATATTCAATATCGGATGACCATATACAATTTTGAACAAGTTAGTTACAAATTCCGGTGCGTATAAAGATCTACGTCATCGTAATAGTGTTCTCCTCTAGGATCGATGACTTCCCTCGCCAACCATCCAGCTAGTTCCTCTTGAAGTGGTCGGAAGCGAGCTTCTGGACTAAGCGTCTTCCGGAGGTTATTCCTCAGGATGTTGTTCTCACACGTCTGGTCCCGCTCATTGCAGTATCTCCGGATCCTCTCACAAACATAGTATCCACATAGATTGGTCCCCGGTGGCTGAGTATCCCCAGACGTCGGCACTGCCATTTTAAAATGTAGCTCTTTTTTGAATTCACCGACCTTGGTATCTACGAACCGTCTCCAAACCCTACGAGGCAAAGAAAATTAAATAAACAAGAGAGTTATTAATTAGTTACTTGATATAAGGAAATGATGAACGAAATAGGCCGATCGATATAGAGCGCAAATGAATGAAAATAATTACTTTTGCATCATTTTTCTCATGTCGCCCCAAAGCGCCGGATCCATATTCAGAGAGTCGTGGACGAGAACCGAGGAGGTCTGAACTTTAATTACCATAAGAATCCAGTGGAACCTGCGGACACGATACATGCACAGATCATGCATAACTCATCGATTAGCCACATACCATGCATGGAGTAAACAAAAGAGAATGTGCTCAAGACAGAAACACTCACCCAAAATGGTAAGGAAATAGAATATCACTTTTCTCTTGCTGTTTTCTAATAAACCGCCACAGGTCTTCCTCCACGTCGGCGGGGTGGTATTCTAACACATATGAATTAACGATGTGTGGGTCAATGAACCCAACATCATGGATGTTCCTTATTCGCATTTCCCGCTTCTTCATTCTGCATAATATATAGCGTACACAACAAGATAGTTAGGACAATATATATATATATATAGTGCAGGCAATGAACGAGATGGGGTAGAAATTAATAAATCACTTACATAACGTAGCAACTGATGATAGATTTGTCGAGCTCGCGCAGATTGAACAAGCTGGAACAATTCACTCGGAGGAATTTGTACCCGGTAACGTTTGAAGTGATGCACATATTTAACTTCCGCATAGATATAGTCTTTGGCGTTTTCATGTTTTATGTAACCCTTGTACCAATTTAGCAGACCTTTCATTTGTCGAGGTAGATCCTCTTCCCGCGCAGGCTCGATGAGAGGGCCATTCTTCACATATGAAAATACTACGTCCTTCATTGGCGCCTCATCAAGGCCTAACACCGCACGAAGAGTGATACCTAAGTCGGCCGCTTGTTTTCCGGCACTTTCTACAGTCAATCCATGTGCTGCCGCAGCTGCTATGATATCGGGGGCATCCGGACCGGCGGCTTGCACTATGAGCGGGGCGATCGATTGTTTACTTTGTTCCCCGAGCTGGGCAACTTCTTTCCCCGTTTCTAATTTTGACTCGGCCTCGTCCTTCAAGGCTTTCTTCTCCGCCAACTCTTTCCTCGTTCTTGAACGCGAGTGCTTGCCTACGAAGTTCACGTAAATAGTCGTCGAGCAGATTCTTCGCGGCTTGGGACGGTGTGTTCAAAAATGACTTAGCCCATTGCTTTTCCTTGTCGAATATACTGGCTTGGGCTCGCCCTCTATTTTCTTCCGGACGCTTGCCTTCCATTTCTCTAAATCAGCAGCCGCGCCCGCCTCGACTTCCTCGGCACTACTTTCCCAAGACCTCCCGGGGAGAGGCTTCGGTGATACCTCCGGTACCTTTGTTTTCTTAGGTACGTAAGGGTCCGGGTTAATAACCCGGGACTGCTTCGCTTCTTCGCCGGAGGTGGATTGGGGGCGGTACCGGTGTCCGATCACCCGCCGGACGAGGATCGGGGGCGGCGTCCGCCGACGTGAATGAGGTGTATTAGGTGAAGCACCACCGCCACCGTCACCGCCACCGCCACCGTCACCGCCACCGCCACCGTCACCGCCACCGCCACCACCACCACCGTACGGGGGTGGACTTGTTGGCGCCTCGCCCGGAAACTTGATAAATTTCTTCGCCATAGAATGAACTGGCGCTTGACATCTCCAAGTCTTTTCACCCCTTCGGGTGTAGCAATGTCAATGTCCAGGTCCTCAAACCCTTGGACTATCTCCTCCACCGTCACACGAGCATAGCCATCTTGAATGGGGTTGTTGTGGTGGAGTGCTCCAGGTGGTAAAGCACTGCCGATGGCTACCTTCATGGACATGTTCCCGATAGGATAATACGGATGACATGCTTTCATCTCCTTTATATCGTCCACGGGGTAGCGAGGAGGCTCCGGTGCGAGTAACTCGACCACCGAGTCGAGGCTCCGGTGCAGTAATTTCGATCGTCGGTGCACCAGCCGGTGAGGCCTCCGTGGAAGCCACGCTGCTTCTTCTCCGCCGCTGGCTTCCGAGATCCATTGGATGATCTTCATGCTCGCGCCCGAGCTGCATCTCTTTCGGCGACTAGTACACTCACGGTTTTCTTCATCACATCCATTTCCGTTACCAACTTCGCCACAACATCCGCATCCCGATCCATCTTTCTCTTACGGCTTCGTAACCGTACGGGTCATCTTTCTCGGGGAACCCTAGTTTCCACGAAATGTCCCCGGGCATGCCTCGTACACGTCCTCCGTGTTCGGGATTCCCGAGGGCTTTTGTCGGGCGTCGTTCTCTCCGTTGAACCTGATCCTCCCCTCTTGAGCATCCCTCATTGCCTCAATAAGGTTTTGGGTGGGTGTAATTATTTTGCCCTGGTAAACACACTCCCTGTCTCCGGGTTCGGCGATCCCCCATGCCCGTACCACCGGCTTTTGGCCCTTGGGTCCCATCCCTCCGTACACTGGACGGATTCCTCGCGCCCTCGGCTCGTTCTCCATCTTCTCCCACTTAGGCTGCCAAAAGCGATACCCTCCTGGCCCCATTTTATGATTGTACTCCTTCTTGGCCGCATTTTCCTTATTTTTTTCGATAGTTCAAGGAACTGCTCCGATTTCTTTTGCTTCACAAATTCTGGCCAATCATGTTGCAGTTTCTCATATTGTCCTTTGAAATCCGGAGTCTTGCCCTGGTTGACAAAGTCATGGGCTAGATTTTGCTTGTATTTCCGGAATGCGTTGGCCATCCTAGAAAGAGCGAACTGTTTGACTAGCTTGCGCCTCTTCTTGTTTTCCGCAATCTTGTTACCCTCCTCATCGTATTTGCGGTATTCCGGAGGTAGAACGAAATGTTCCATAAGCTTGTTGAAGCAATCTTTTTTTCTCTCTCGTTCGACAAAAGTGAAACCAACACGTGCCTTCTTTGGCTCATTCCACTCCTCGGCGGGTGATCGAGACGTTGTCTCTAACAACGGCTCCGCATTGGCCGACAAACTTGGTGGCGTTCTTGCTGGGCTCCAGCGGCTCTGCCGGTTGCTTCGTCGACAACATCGATGGTGCATGTTTCTCCTGCTTTCATCGTCTTGGTTGCGCCACGCTTTGACGACGACGTACTCGATTTTTCGACGATCCGGCCGAGGGCTAAAATAAGAAAGAGAGTCGCGCGCGTTAGTACACACACATTTATTCAAATCAGTTAGTTGTATCACCAGACGCTCAATATGTATATATATATATATACCTCGGCGCCGGAGGTGGTTGCTACTTCCAATTGAAGATCGTCGTTTATCGACGTTTCTTCGAGCATCATCCGCTTGCCGACGGCGCCCTTCATCTTCACACTCAAGGTTCGGATAAGAAGCGATATCATCTTCTTCTTCTCCGGTCGGCACAAAAGGAATATCGCCTTTTATGATGCCGAACATATGGTCTTCGGCGTCCGGATCATAGTTGTCCAGAATCGGGTCAGCTCTATCGCCCGCCATATGTCGATCCCGAAAACATGTAGTCAAAACAAATTAATTGTGTATATGCCAGCATTATCACATCTCTTCTACATATAAAGAGAGAGGGCGACGAGGGAGGCGAGAGGGGGTCGACGCAGTGATCGCGTGACCGAGAGAACGGTGGTGGTGGCGAAAGGGGGGACGCAGTGACCGCGTGACCGAGAGACCGGTGGCGGTGGCGAAAGGGGGACGCAGTGAACGCGTGACCGAGAGACCGGTGTGGCGGTGACCGCGAGAGACCGGTGGCGGTGACCGAGAGACCGGTGTGGCGGTGACCGAGAGGGCGGTGGCGGTGCCGAGGACACATAACCCTCGCCGCCCCTCTCGATCCCAAATAAAATTTTGTTAAGTTAAAATTTTAGTTACATTAAGTCTAAATTTTGTTAAGTAAAATTTTAGTTACTATTACATGTGTGAATTTTTGTTAACCTAACACATTTTTGTTAAGTAAATTTTTGTTATGTCAAAATTTCGAGTGGAGTACAAAATTATTTGTTAAATTTCGAGGGGAGTACAAAATTATTTTTGTTATGTCAAAATTTCGAGGGAGTACAAAATGTTTGATCAAAATTTCGAGGGGAGTACAAAAACAACTTAATTAATTAGTTATACAAATATTAAGTTATACAAGTTTTAAGTTATTTTACCTTTTTGTTAAACTAATTAACTATTTAAAATTACAAAGAACAAAAAAACACAAAAAAAAAGAAAAAAAAAACAGGCCGGCCCCTCTCCCTCTCTCCTTCTCCTCCCTCCCTCTCTCTCTCTCTCCGATCTGGTGGCCGCCGGCCGGCCTCGAGAGGGCGGGCCGATGCGCATGCGGCGGCGCGCGCGGGGGCCGGGGCGGCGAGGGCGGCGCTCTCCCCCTGTCTGCGTGGCGCGGGTGGCGCCGGCGCCGGCGCGGGCCGGGAAGGACGACGACGACGACGTATATACGGCCGGGCGGGGCGGGGGAGCGTACGGTGGTTCGCGGCAGTCGGCGAGGGCGCGACGGCGAGGGGCGTGAGGCGACGGCGGTGTTGTTCGGCGGCTCGGGCGCGGCGACGGCGGCGTGAGGAGCGACGGCGACGGCGGCGTGAGGCGACGGCGACGGCGGGCAGGGCTTCGGCAGTTCGTCGTTCGCGCGGAGAAGAAGATGAAGTGGCCGCTCGCGCGGCGCGCGTATTTATAATAACACACCTTTAGTCGCGGTTGGGGAGGCGGCCCGCGACTAAAGGGCACCCTTTAGTCGCGGTTGGCCACCCCAACCGCGACTAAAGGGTATTTTCGCCGGGTTTTCGTTTCCCGCGGAAAAATACCCTTTAGTCGCGGTTGGCGAGGCCAACCGCGACTAAAGGTATTTTTTGAAATTACTTTTCTTTTTCAAATTACTTTTCTTTTTCGAATTACTTTTCTTTTTCAAATTACAAATAATATATCAAAAAGTAAAGAAAAATAAAACTAATTCATTTCAAAATCTGAAAAATACATATAATATATGAAAAAATTCAGAAAAATAAAACTAATTCATTTCTAAATCTTAAAAATACAAATAATATATCAAAAAAATCAGAAAATTAAAACTAATTCATTTCTAAATCTGAAAAATACATATAATATATCAATAAATTCAGAAAAATAAAACTAATTCAATTCAAAATCTTAAAAATACAAATATTATATCAAAAAATTCAGAAAATTAAAACTAATTCATTTCTAAATGCTAAAAATACAAATAATGTATGAAAAAATTCAGGAAAATAAAACTAATTCATTTCAATATGTTAAAAATACAAATAATATATCAAAAAATTAAGAAAAATAAAACTAATTCAATTCAAAATGTTTAAAATACATATAATATATCAAAAAATTCATAAAAATAAAACTAATTCAATTCAAAATTTTAAAAATACAAATTATCAAAAATTCATAAAAATAAAACTAATTCAATTCAAAAGTTCGTTGGCCCCTCTTCCCGCCTCTTTCCGCCGACCCCTCTTCCCTCCTCGTCTTCCCGCCATTTCTTCCCTCGTCTTCCCGCCTCTTTCTTCCCGCCAATTGTTTCCCGCCAATTTCTACCGGCCTCTTTCTTCCCGCCAATTTTTTCCCGCCAATTTCTTCCCGCCACTTTCTCCCCGCCTCTTTCTTCCCGCCTCCTGTCTTCCCGCTCCCATTTTTCCCGCCATTTGTCACTACATATAGGTAGCCCGGCTTGGCCAGCATTATCACATCTCTACAATCTCTCATCACTCTCTCATGGCTTCCACCGCACCCACTCTAACCTACCAGCAGGTGGAGGAGCTTTGCGCCTCGAACTACCCTTGCCCTCCGGCTACCGCGTCCCTCGCCGGCCGGAGCCTAAGCGCCGGCGGCGTGCCGGTCCCTCCCGTCCCTCGTGGTACCGCGCGCCGGGCGGCCATCACGAACCACTACTACCTCGACCTCACGCCGGAGCAGCGGATGAATCCCCGCCGGCATCCCGATAACCGAGCATACTTGGGACGCCTTCTTCATCAATCGGCGTGAGAGGGCGCTCGCCGGTATGAGGAGGACGGTCCGCCTCCCGGAAACTTCCACGAGGCCGGCCGTCGGCTATGGTGGTACGGCCGGACTCGCAGAGCGTCATGGACTACATCACGGCCGGCGATATCCCCCGCCTGCGCTACCCTCGGCTTGAGCCACGAGCGCCGCCCGACGACGGCGACGACAAGCGGCGACGACGACGCCAGGCAACTTAGAAGGCGACGACTACCGGTACAACGGCGGCGGCTATGAAGACTACGAGTATGCATATTATACGCCTAGGCAGGAGTATGACTAAATCACTCCAAATTTCATGTATGCAGGAGTATGACTTAGTCACTCCAAATTTCCTATATGCAGGAGTATGACTTAGTCACTCCAAATTTCATGTATGCGGGAGTATGACTTAGTCACTCCAAATTTCATGTATCATCGGTGCTATCTCGAGTCAATTGAATCATTCGAAAATGGACACCAAACACATCACGGGTAATATAATTCACATGATTCATTCAACAAAGTTTGGTACAATAAATTATTACACATCATTTCTTCCCTTGTGTCCCCGCTTGCTTACGATTGTGCCGTATCCATGGAGCATCCTCATCATTTAACTTAATGCTTGGGTCGGTGTTCACTTTGAAGGGCGGAATTTCAGCAAACATATTATAATCTTCCGACATGTCTGTCTTGTCCTCCACTCCCACGATGTTTCTTTTCCCCGAAAGAACAATGTGGCGCTTTGGATCATCGCATGATGTACCGATCGTTTTCTTATCTTTCCGTTTCCTCGGTTTGCTACTCATGTCCTTCACATAGAAAACCCGAGCGACATCTTTCGCTAGGACGAATGGTTCGTCAAGGTAACCAAGATTGTTGAAATCCACCATTGTCATTCCGTATTGCTCGGTCCACCTTTACCCCACCTCCTGTTAGCTTGAACCATTTGCACCGGAACAAAGGGACCCTAAAGGAGGGTCCATAGTCAAGTTCCCATATCTCCTCTATGTAACCATAATATGTGACCTTTTGCCCATTCTCGGTTGTCGCATCAAAGCGGACACCACTGTTTTGGTTGGTGCTCTTTTTATCTTGGGCGATCGTGTAAAATGTATTCCCATTTATCTCGTACCCTTGGAAAGTCGTTATAGTCGAAGATGGTGTCTTGGCCAACATGTACAGCTGATCTACAACCTTATTGTCACTCATTAAATGTTTTCTCAACCAACTGCCGAAAGTCTCCATGTGGGCCTTCCTAATCCAGGATTCAGGCTTCCCAGGGTTGTCCGAGCGTAAAATATTCTTGTGTTTCTCAAAGTACGGAGCCACCAAGCTGGAATTGGTCGAACCGTGTGGTGTGCTTCAGTCGGAGAATGGCCGTCCATACATATCATTGATTTCCTTCCGATCGTGCCTTTTCCACTTAGTCTCCCCTCGTGCCGCGATTGAGGAAGACCAATCGGCTTAAGGTCGGGAACAAAGTCAACACAAAACTCAATTACCTCCTCATTTCCATAGCCCTTGGCGATGCTTCCTTCCGGCCTAGCACGGTTACGAACATATTTCTTTAATACTCCCATGAACCTCTCGAAGGGGAACATATTGTGTAGAAATACGGGACCGAGAATGGAAATCTCATCGACTAGGTGAACCAGGAGGTGCGTCATAATATTGAAGAAGGATGGCGGGAACACCAACTCGAAACCGACAAGACATTGGATCACATCGTTCCGTAACCGTGGTAGAACTTCTGGATTGATTACCTTCGAGAGATTGCATTGAGGAATGCACATAGCTTCACAATGGCTACTCGAACATTTTCCGGCAGGAGCCCCCTCAAAGCAATCGGAAGCAATTGCGTCATAATCACGTGGCAGTCGTGAGCCTTCAGGTTTTGGAACTTTTTCTCCGCCATGTTTATTATTCCCTTTATATTGGACGAGAATCCTGACGGGACCTTCATACTCGCTCGGGCATTCAAAAAAGATGACCTTCTCTTCTTTGGTCAGAGCGTAGTCGGCACGACCTTGAAACCGTGCCGGATGCTTGTCATCGGGGTCTTTCAAACTTTGCTCGGTCCTGCCGTGCTTCCTTTGTATCATTTGACTTCCCGTACACGCCCAAGAAGCTTAGGATGTTCACGCAAATATTCTTCGTAACGTGCATCACGTCGATTGCGGAGCGGACTTCTAGGACTTTCCAATATTCTAGCTCCCGAATATAGATTTCTTCTTCCACATGGCTACGTGCCCGTCGGCTCCCTTCGGAACCGATTGTCCGCGAGACCCTTTCCAAAGATGACTTTCAAACCCTTGACCATATCAAATACCTCAAGCACCGGTGTGTTCCGCGAGCTTCGGCCGGTGATCCGCCTTGCCGTTGTAATGCTTGCCTTTCTTTCTTATCGGATGACCTTTCGGAAGAAATCGACGATGCCCAAGGTACACGTTCTTCTTACAATTTGGCAAATGTACACTTTCGGTCTCATGTAAGCAGTGCGTGCATGCATTGTATCCCTTATTTGACGAGTCCCGAAAGGTTACTAAGAGCAGGCCAATCGTTGATGGTTACGAAAAGCAACGCTCGTAGGTCAAATTCCTCTTCTTTGTGCTCATCCCACACACGGACACCGGGTCTGCCCCACAGCTGTAAAAGCTCATCAACTAATGGCCTTAGGTACACATCGATGTCGTTGCCGGGTTGCTTCGGACCTTGGATGAGCACCGGCATCATAATGAACTTCCGCTTCATGCACAACCAAGGAGGAAGGTTGTAGATGCATAGAGTCACGGGCCGAGTACTATGGTCGGAGCTCGCTCGCCAAAAGGATTCATGCCATCCGTACTTAGACCAAATCTTATGTTCCTTGCGTCAGCTGCAAAATCTTTGAACTCTCTGTCGATCTTTCTCCATTGCGTTCCATCTCGCGGGGTGTCTCAACTCCCCGTCCGACTTACGGTCCTCTTTGTGCCATCGCAACAACTTGGCATGCTCTTTGTTCCCGAACGGACGTTTCAACCGTGGTATTATAGGAGCATACCACATCACCTTGGCGGGAACCCTCTTCCTGGGTTTCGGCCCTCAACATCGTCACCGGGGTCATCGCCTCGATCTTATAACGCAATGCAGTGCATACCGGGCATTCATTCAAATTCTCGTATTCACCGCGGTAGAGGATGCAGTCGTTGATGCATGCATGTATCTTCGAACCTCTAAACCTAGAGGGCGGACAACCTTCTTTGCTTCGTACATAGTGGCGGGCAACTCGTTATTCTTTGGAAACATATTCTTCAACATTTTCAGCAAGTTTTCAAATGCCGAGTCAGCTACACCTGCCCGTGCCTTCCATCTCAAGCAAATCCGAGTGTGCAGCCCAGCTTTTTCGGACCATCATCGCATCCGGGGTACAGCGCCTTCCTCGTGATCCTCTAACATGCGATCCAAATTCTCCCTCTCTTTTTCGGTTTCGCAGCCGTCTCCGTGCATCAGCAATGGTCCGACCAAGATCATCAACGGGATCATCACGTGCCTCTTCTTCACCTTCCCCTTCACCTTCAGCATCCTCCATGAAAGTATCACCGAAATGAGAAAGATAGCTTTCATCATTGAAATCATCCCCTTCTTCATCTTCTTCCATTATAACCCCTCTTTCTCCATGCTTGGTCCAACAATTATAGCTTGGCATGAAACCGTGCCGAAGCAGGTGCATGTGAACATCTCTTGAGGAAGAGTAACCCTTCCGATTCTTACACTTAACACATGGACAGATAACAAAACCCCCCGCTTGTTCGCATTAGCCACTACGAGGAAATCTTTCAAACCCGTACTGAACTCGCCGGAGAGTCGGTTACCGTACATCCATTGCCGATTCATCCGCATTATTATAATATAAAATACATAATTAACCATCATGCATTTGTTAAACTAACTAGCTACAAACAATATAAATTAAACAATGAACTACACACACATGCATATTTTATCAATGACACATCAAAGGTTCAAGTTGCTAACCGCGATCGAGGAGGAAAAAATAAATGAGAAAGCTCAAGTGTGACTCCAACACTTCATATCATGTTTGTTTCATGCTCTTGGGGCATTTCATCAAACACCTTATGTGCATAAGAGGAACCAAAAGCAAACCTAACACTCACTTGTGAAGTTTGTGAAGAGAATGGCTCCAAATGGCTAAGTGTTGGCTGCTGGATGGGTATATATAGGGGAGGGGCTTTAGTCCCGGTTGGCCCAGCCAACCGCGACTAAAGGCCTTCGAGCACCTTTAGTCGCGGTTGGGCTGGCCAACCGCGACTAAAGCCCCCACGTGCACCGGCCGGCCACCGTGCGCCCTGGGCCCAGGACTTTGGTCGCGGTTCGCCACACGAACCGCGACTAAAGACCCCATTAGTCGCGGTTCCTTTACCTTCGCGACTTATGGGGCTTCCCGGAAGCCTGTTTTTCCACCAGTGGAGGAGAAGCGAGCGGCGGAGTGGCGGCGCTTGCTAGAGCAAACAAAGGGATGAGAGAGTGGCGGTGGGGAGGAAGCTGCTAGGGTTGCAGGGCTTGCGCCGGGGTCTTTTTATGAAGCAGCGGGAAGCGATGGATGTCCCATCGATCAGGTAGGGGGGTACGTGGCTCCGCTCGATGCGCGTCCGTACGAAGAAGAAGGCGTTGTAGAGGCTGGGCTGCATGCCACGATGTGGTTTTGGGCTCAAGAAGAAACATGCCGAGGAATAAAGAAAAAGGCTGGGCTCAACATTCATATGGCTAGGAGTGCCTTCGGTTGAAACTTGGGCCAAAGAGTTTGGCTCGCTGTGGCTTCACTCCCACGTTCTCCAAACATTTTGAAATAAGGAGAGAAATAGAGAAATAAGGTTGGAAAGGAATTTATAACAAAGCTTCAAACAAATTCTAAGACTTTAAAAAAATAATACTTAAACCAGATTTGAAATTAGTTTTCAAGATATCCAAAATAATAATATTTTGGTTTTAATATTATTTTAAATAAGATAAAGAGAAGGGGTTATTAAATATAATAATTTTATTTTATCAAAGCATGGATGGTATGATGCATGAGGACATGATGATGCACAAAATAAAAAGAAACAAACAAATCTAATAGGGATATTTTCCTGGGTCGCTACAATCGACACCACTAACAAGGGATCGCGCCCCGAGATCCCACGTCCAGGTACGGGGGAAGAGAGGTGAACTATCGGATCTTCTGGTACCATGTTGACAAACACCCGACCTTGGCGTGGAACCTTCTTCTGTCGAGGTGTTGATCTTCTCGACACCACTAACAAGAATTCGTTGTTCCGCTGTTGATGATGCACTTCCGTCGGGATCCTGCGAAGATCGAACCTACTAGGTGAAAGGCATAGATCGTCCAACCCGCGTCGGAACCTAAGACTTGGTGAACCACATAAGGGAAGATTCAAAACTCGCAAAGGTAAGAGGAGAAAGAATATAGGTAAGGAGAAAATTCAGAGCTAATCAGATCTATCCAACGAATTTTAGAAAATAGTTTTGACACTCTAAACTCAGCGACCATTGGCAAGGTTATCCTACAGGCTGGACTAGTGGGGTACCGTCAACCTGATGCTCTGATACCAACTTGTGACGCCCCAAAACCGGTACCATGAAGATCCCAGCGAACCCGCCGAAATCCGCACGATATCGATTTTAGGAGACGCACCACCAAGTGCCTCGTACACGCCGAAGCATGCACGCGATGCGGGTGGAATCAATCACGAGCGGTAACATTACAACAGGATTACAATAGAGCCCACAAGAAACATATATATTACAAGAACGACTCCAACGAGTCAAGATACAAATAGATACATACAAAAATCCACATCATACAGAAGATCAAATACATCCGAGTACGGACAAGATACAAATTTGGACTAAGAGTCCTGAAGATAACCAGTGGCGTCCATAACCCTGCCCAGGCCAAGCCGGAAGGGTAACCTTGCTAGAGTCGTCTTCATCGAACATATCTTCATACCTGCCCGGTTATGTCCCGTAGAAGCGAGCAATAAGTACGGGTTCGTACTTAACAAGACTTCAAGACGTATAAGCATTCGTCAACCAGTCATCCTTTGTACTTGAGGCACGCAGGGGACTTAGAGGACGCAAGAGGAACGTCATAGGCAATATGGTGGGGTTAAGCGGCAGCGGACAAGCACTAAAAACCTATAGAGACACTCTACAACAGTCGTCTATCAGAGAAGGTGAGAGGGCGCACAACTATCGGTTCTATACTCGCAAACATAACACAGCCGATGCGTTCCCCCCTCGCAAGAAAGTACTTACAAGGGCACTCACACGGTTGTCAAGTTTTAACCATTTATTATTGAAGTTGTACTAACTTACTACACAAGTTATTATTAATAAACAACAGGTGTAAGTTGTCTATGATCGAGTCATACAGCTCCAAGTCGTCCATAACCGCGGATGCGGCTTATCGATAAGATTTAACCCTGCAGGGATGCCCAAATGTGCCCACACGCACGATCAACCCAACCTAGCAAGGGAAGGATATCACGACTCGCACTCTCCTTCACGACAACAATGTCCAGGAAGCCACCTAACTAAGTTGAACCCGAATCGAAGTCCGGCCGAATCTCCGAGACGGACCTAGCTGTTTGCGACCACGACTTCCGAGGGTCAAAACACACACAGGGGCGAATGACCCGCTTCGAGCACGCGATAAACGCTCGTGCCGCACCTATACGTGCATACCAGAAACAAGGGATACAAGGGACCCAGGGGCTTCCCAAAGTAAATAAGTAACAAGCTGGCATGCACGCAACAACAAATGGTAAAACATTACGAACTAGTTGTGGCCACTGGACAAAGCTGTAGATTCCGGCAGTGGTCGAGGGAGACCCGTAAACATACCCACGTGTGGTTAGAGCGCTCGGTCTCGGAACGGATAACAAGAACTCGGGGTCCTAGGTTTCATGGAAACACAAGTGAGCCGTCATAAAACGAGCAACCGACCCACCGATGTCTCCGCTTAACAATTAAGGTAACCATGATACCCTCAACGAGATATAACCATGTAGCATGTGTCATGATTCCCAAACTGATAACCTGATAAGATAGCGATAACGGTATCAAGATAACACATCACTAGCACGCACTACGACTCGCAAGGCAGACCCGATAACCAAACAATAGCTGTAGGTGGTTGGTGGAGGCAATATAGGCTGCTTGAGGTAACAAGTGGAAGGGACACGTGACAAGAACGCAACTTAAGGATAGCATGAGGGAGAAGGCAAAATAAAATAGGTGAGCGACTTCTGCAGGGGCAGGAGTATAGGGGAAAATGCTTGCCTGTTAAAGCTTGCCGAGGAACATCCGGAGGACTTGTCGTATCTCACCACACCACTTCGCGATCCTATCCGTGAAGAAGCAGATGCTCGGAACACACACAACGTATGCAAGTCTTACTACTACGGATAAAGAAGATCCAGCATGTTCATGATGATATGCATGACATGGCATAGATGGTGCAATGCAACTTATCACATTAATCGGAGTCGAAACACCGGACAAGCAAATTAGGTTGGAGTTGCATTTCTACCGACAAAGTTAAGCGTTGATTAGCATGGCATGACATGGCAAGGGTGAGCTACTTCAATATTAATCGGAGCGGGGGAAACCATATTCGGAATCCGAAATACTCCGTATATATGTTAGGTGATTATGCAAAACTACCACGAAACGACATGATGCGAAATGCAAACAGGCATATGGATGACATATTCATGTTATTCACATTTTTCTGAGCAACTTTCATATAAAATACTTTGTATTTCGAGTTACAGATTTAAAGATATAAATTTCACAAGTTTAGAGCATTTGCAGCAATTTTCAGAAAAACACAGAAAACATAGGACTTTTCTCACCGAAAAGAAAGAGAGCCTGTGCGGCTGAAGCGCAGGACCAGAGAAACAGACTGGGGCTGGATGCTGATCCTTGTCTCACCGGAGGGAAGCTAGCACAGGACACAGACGGCAGGCCCAGCTGTCAGCGGAAAGGAAGAAATATGTGAGTAAAAGGATGGCTTTGCATGTCCTCGGGATAGATCAGGGAATTGCACGTATGCAGTACATGGAACGTACCAGCTGTGCTAGCTTCAGATCATGTCAAACAGGCGTACTGCAACAACTGAACTAACAAAGCAGCTCCTTGCCTGCTGCACGCGATGCTGACGGAGGGAGGGGCGACGGGAGTAGCCGGAGCCGGCCGGCCGGAGGCGTCGACGGCGGTCTATGCTTGGCCGTGCCGTGGCTTGGATACTGGCGTTTGTTACCGGCCTGCTGCACGCGGAAAACAACTTCAATGTCAACACGAGCTCAAGCTCGTTCCCTTGCCGGCCATGCACTGGTCGGGAACAGCACAACGCGGCGGTGCACGAGATGAAAGAAGAAGAGGATTTAGGTGGGGAAGCGGTGCTCACTGTGAAGGGGATTGCGTTGATGGACTAGCAGAGACGTCGACGATGGGGAGCGACACTCCTGGACAAACCGGATGGGGTTTGCGACGAAGACGCGACCGTCTGAAGCCATCTTGACGGAGCGCGGCCGGGGAGGACGGACGACGTCGGACGTAGAACATGCCGACGTGCTTGGAGACGCGCGCGCGGACGGCCACGTCGAGAAAACGGTGAACTTGCAGCTTGGAGCGGCCGGCAACGCAGCAGCGGCCGGTGCAGACGAAGAAGAGAAGAAGGGCGACTGCCGGCGAACGGCGATCTTGACGGAGGCGGACGAGAAGAGGACGCTCGCGCGTTGGCGACCTTGGCGACGAGACGGAGGAGACAGGAGGTGCAGGTTCTCACTTATGGCAGAAGTAGAGGCAGCAGCTCGAGCGCCGCGGCCGTTAGCAAGAGGAGAAGCGAGCGGCGGAGTGGCGGCGCTTGCTAGAGCAAACAAAGGGATGAGAGAGTGGCGGCGGGGAGGAAGCTGCTAGGGTTGCAGGGCTTGCGCCGGGGTCGTTTTTATGAAGCAGCGGGAAGCGATGGATGTCCCATCGATCAGGTAGGGGGGTACGTGGCTCCGCTCGATGCGCGTCCGTACGAAGAAGAAGGCGTTGTAGAGGCTGGGCTGCATGCCACGATGTGGTTTTGGGCTCAAGAAGAAACATGCCAGGAATAAAGAAAAAGGCTGGGCTCAACATTCATATGGCTAGGAGTGCCTTCGGTTGAAACTTGGGCCAAAGAGTTTGGCTGCTGTGGCTTCACTCCCACGTTCTCCAAACATTTTGAAATAAGGAGAGAAATAGAGAAATAAGGTTGGAAAGGAATTTATAACAAAGCTTCAAACAAATTCTAAGACTTTAAAAAAATAATACTTAAACCAGATTTGAAATTAGTTTTCAAGATATCCAAAATAATAATATTTTGGTTTTAATATTATTTTAAATAAGATAAAGAGAAGGGGTTATTAAATATAATAATTTTATTTTATCAAAGCATGGATGGTATGATGCATGAGGACATGATGATGCACAAAATAAAAAGAAACAAACAAATCTAATAGGGATATTTTCCTGGGTCGCTACAGGCAGCTACAAGTTTTCCTTGGCAATGTGGAGTTGTCAGAAGGGGTACATGACACTTGATTGAAAAGAAAAGGTAAAGGTGTATATAATCCAAGTTTGTTATACAAGTTGCACTTTAGTACATTGTTAAATCATATTCCCTCTGGTTGGTTGTGGAAAAGCAAGTGCACTTCAAAGCATAATTTTTTTGCCCGGCTCATCCTTCATGACATAATTAATACCAAAGATATGTTACTGAGGAGGCATTGGAATGTTACCAATAATCACAATTGTGTGTTGTGTCATGATAGTTCACACGAGGATTGGCGGCATCTCTTCTTCAATTGCATGTTCAGCACACGGATCTGGAATTATTTGCAAATTCCTTGGAAGCCGGGGGACACACTTGCATCACTCATTGTTGCTAGGAAAGCCTTCTGGGGACCTTGCTTTGTTGAAGTAGTGGTTCTTGCATGCTGGAACATTTGGAAGCAACGAAATTATTATATTTTCAAACATATCAGGCCGACTTTCTGAGGTTGGAAGGCAGGGTTTTTTTCAGGATATCACCATGCTTATGCATAGGGTGAAAGCTGCTGATGTGGATAATCTGTCAATATGGCTTAAGTCTCTTCCTTAGACCCCTCTGTATATAGTTTTCTTCTTTTTTTCCTATTTTGTAAATATTGTACTCGTGTGTTTCTTTTGTTGAGTTTAATAAAATGAGGCTGTGGGGGGCTCCCCCATAGTAGAAGGTTTCAAAAAAAACAGCGGGCCACTCCATCCCTTCTTATACGTGGCTCGATCCGCGATGGTCGCTGGATCAACGGCTTCTGATCAATGGTCATTTGGTGTACATGGCTCAGATGCAAAGGGGCTTAGGTCAAGGCGCCACGTGGGGCAATCACCTTAGCAGTAGGACGACCGTTATTCCCTTCTAGGATAGCAAACGGATGCCAGTATCGGAGGTAACAAACAATCTTCCTCCCGAAGTACCCCTCTGCGTGCACCACTCGAGCGGGGGTTGGGCATGGTGTCTTATCCGGGATTAGTCCCCTCGAGCGTCAAGCCTGGGCGATTGAGCTCTAGTTTCGGGCTTACCCATTACAACCACCAGACCAAGGTATCCGATGATGGATGCCTTGAGCACCACAAGCACGAGAACCAGGGAATGCATGCAGTGTGTTGTTACCCGGAATTACCTCCTCGAGGACTCCGACGCTGGATGTCTCAAGCATCACGCACACGAGAACCAGTGAATGCATTCAGTGTGTCGTTACCCTGAATTACCTCCCTGAGGAATTAACTCCCCGAGGAAACGGCTACCACTACAAGATGCTTCTTTTCCTTGTCCAGGGACAGTCCCTCCGGGAGAATACGGTTTTCCGGCAAGATAAGTTTCCCCCGCCTCTTATTTTTGGAAACTCTCTGTGTGGTTCTTATGCGCTCCTGTCCCTCTAAGAATACTATTGAAGGGTTTCAAGGCACACCCTTGCAAGTTACATCAGCTGCCTCGTCCAGAAAGCAACAAGTGTCTAGTTCTGGTTGGGCTAATCAGTATGTTACTTTGACCGGAGGACAGTCTCTGAAACGATATGTGGCGGAACATAGAGGCGTACGGAACCTCCAGGAGGATGGGAGTGCACCCTAATAGACTTCATTCAAGACGTCATTCAAAATCATATTTACATTACAGGCAGTGCCCCATGGGTGATGTCTACAACAAGCTACTACTAATTATGCTCTTGTCACCAGAAGGAGTACACCCTTTTTCCCCTGTGACAGGTAATAGATCCTCCAGGAGCAAGATAAGCTCACCCGAGGAGGATCAACAAAAGGCCCCTTGAACGGGTCTTCACCGGGGCCGGGCCAGGAGCTGGCGACGGTGACGCGACGACCGTCGTGGTCCCACACGCTCACCCAGAAGTTCCCGGGTCCTGCGAAGGAGGGCGTTCTCGATGACGAAGTGCCTCCAGCCGATGGTTAAGACGAGGGCGTCGGGGCCATGGCGCTCAGCGTTTACGTTCCAATACCGGCTCCCACTGGTATGGTACAGGGCCACGCTGCCCGGCATCTCGCTGGCGCACTCCCTCACGAAGGAGGCAGGCAGCCTCAACTGGGTGACCCGGTCGGAGAAATCGAGGACCACGAGGAGGTCGACGAATGGGCCGATGCGGCCCTTCTCGGACTTCATGGCGACCAAGCGAGGCAGGCGCGGGGGCTCGCTTGATGGTTCTGCCGGCGCTTCGATCGCTGCGCATTGATCACCGGGGAATGCCACGCGCCCCGAAAACCCTACGCGCAACTGCTAGTACACGTCTTATTACGCTGCGTTTTTCAAACTAATGGTGGATGATGGTCCACCGTTTGGTGCGTACGGTTCAGATGCAATCAACTGCTCTGCCTAGCAGGCCCACGAGAAGTGACTTGTGCCAACAACTGTGGGCCACATGCCCTTTCACCGCCATCGACGACCGCGCAAAGGACACGTGCCCGGGCCTACTGTGTGATCCCTAGAAACTAGGGTGCCATTGTGGTGACCCAGCGTATCACTACATGGTGTACTACACAAGTCATTGACATAACACAAGTGAAACACCGTTCCACTCATATTACATCCCTCAGAGTGGTACAACAGAAATATATGCGAGTCCAGGGTATGTCTATAGAAGGACACACAAACTATTTACAGAAGATCAACACAGCTTCCTACTTTACAGTGAGGTAAAACTTCAAATAAAGCTCCAGAAGAATGACTCGTAGCCTAACTTATTGCTAACTCAAGCTTAAGAGCTACTTGGCTTGCTATAGACATCTAGCTACTTAGGTGCTAGGGTTAGGGAAATGTTCCCTTCTAATACTAGTCTAAGTATCCACTCTAGCTGATGCAGAAGTTGACTCCATTAACTTCTTTGATTGGCTTCTTCATCTTGTAGCAGTTGACTCCTTTGTCTTCGAGTTCCACGGTAGTTTCTCCTTCGGTGCCTCCATAGCTAAGCAGGGGATTTAAGAGTGGGATGAGTACGAGCGTACTCAAAAAGTTCATATTAGGAAATAGGTGTATCATGCACTAGCTACAGCCATAGACCAGAAAGTCGTAGGCGAATGCAAGTTTTCATAAACATTTCTGCAAAAGGTTTATTTTATTCTGAAAACTATGCCTGTCAGTCTTCACAATTTGACCAGAACTTCATGGAGTTCCTTTTCTGCCGCGTTCGTAGTTCCCTTCCCGGAACAGGGAGTGACTGCCACAATTTGATACCCTCTGCAGAGGTGCGTTACTTTTCCCATAAGAGAACTTATCCTTGATACCAACCAGGTGCGCTTTCCCGTCCACACTTCCTTGGTGTGGGGCCAGGTGTAAGATCCAAGCCAATCACCGCCTTCTCTGCGACCTTGCATACCCACCCTTTTTGTAAGTCTGTCCTCTCCTTTATCTATGGGTAGACCGACCCAGGACTTTTTTCTCACCTATACCATTAAGGTAGACCATTCCGAACAACTCATGTGCCTTGTCCTATACACCATAGATAGACCGATCCGGACAACCCTTACAATCCTTCATAGACCCTTAATAAGTCTGCCCTCTCCTATATCTAATGTTAGACCGTGACCGACCACATGTCCCCACCTTTACTAAAGATAGACCGATACGAGCAACCCTTATCACTAGTCCGTTGATATGCGAGAGGGAAAAGATATAGTTGACTTCCCTGCAGCCATTATAGATCTTATGGTTAACGCGATATATACGGCGCTAGAATCACTGTACGGCATTGGTACTTAGTCCTAGATGAGTAGTACCCTTGCAATGGAACCTCCACCAAATAACACATACCATGGTTCCATTGCCCACCACATAGTCATATTCATTTTGTAAAATAATACTTTGCTTTTCAATGCAAGAGTGATAAGTATAGTACTTTGCATATAGTTTGATAAAAATAATCAAATGACATGAGCAAGCGATGAACTTGCCTTTCTTGACTGTAAGATTATGAAGGCAAAAGCTTCGATACGTGAGAACTCCAAATGCTGAAATACCATCATCGTCCGGTAAGGACAATGTTTTAAAGAACTGGCAAAGATGCTATAATGCATAGTATGAGATGCAATCGTCCCGAGCGTAACCTAACCTCGATGATTTAAGATAGATGAGTTGTAAAGATTTCTTTAAGATTTGTTGCACTTTTAGAATGGTTCTCAAACAAGGTTCTTATTAGGGTTTGGTTATATTAGCATCATAACCAAGTGATATAAGACATCATATCAATCATACACACAAAGGATAGTAGGGGGATAAAATGTAAAGAACAGTTGTCAATTTTTGAAGTTCTACATGACATGGTTGATGATTACTTATATTATACTTCAAAAGAAAAACTTTTGAAGAACATGTTGATTAAGAATTAAAAAGTATTTCAAATAAGACTAGGGCTTCTATGGTTTGATTGACATTTGTACCTCAAAAGAATAACTTCTAAAGAACAAGTTAAGAAAGAACAAGAATTACTATAAATATGAACTATGGGATTCTAGGGTTTACTAATGGGTTCATTTAGTTTGCTAATAGGGGCTGGTTGAGTTCATAGAATGGATCTATAGGTAGCAAGTATTGGTAGATTTATTGCTATGGTTTCTCCTAGACATTTATCAAAGGATATTTGAAAGTAATGCTATGAGTTGGGTGTACTATAACTTCCTATTTGTTTCACTAAGGAATCATTAATGGTTTCTAAGCTAGGTGGTTTATTAGATCCTAAATAGGGTTTAATTAAATAGGAGCATGTTATGTGCATTACTATACACAATTGGTTTTAGGGTTCATCAGTAGGACTCTACTAGGGTTCGATTGTTGAGGTTGGTCCTAATGGTATGGTGTATATGAGTGGCGATCAATGGTACTAATTCAATTAACAATTTAGGGTTTGCTCCTAAGTGACACTAGGAAATCATATGGGTTTTAAACTAAGAATAGGGACATGAAATGATAATCAAATGTGACTTGGTTTTATGCTAGTGGGTCATAAACATGCATTCTATTGTTGCTTATTAGGGTTCTATATGTCAAGTAAATCTCACATGATCTCATGTGACACATACCTAGGGTTTTAGAGTTGCTTCTAAGGTGGAATGATCTCATGAAATAATGGGATCAAGGTCTTACTTAAATTGAAACTAGGGTTTCAAAATTATGGTACAACTCCTAAAATAATGATTGGCAATATAGATGTGGTATCTAATTACTTTGCAACAAAATTAATAATGGTTTTAGCATTTTATTAATTTTCACAAGAATTAATAATTAGGGTAACTCCTATTTAGGTTTAGTTAAAAACTAGGGTTTAACAATTGTTATTAGGTTTTAGAATAATAAATTTATAATTAAAAATGTTTGAGTTCACAATATTTAAGTTACCAAATTAATATTGTCTTTTAATATTTTCTTGATTTATTATTATTAAAAAAATAGAAATAGTAATTTGGAACTTAGGGTTTATGAATTACCACTAATCTTTAAGTTAATGAAAATATGATGAAGAAAATTAATCTTAATATTTTACTTAGTTACTTAAATAGTTAAAATTTAATTTTGACACTTAATTATTTATTGAATTAAATTTGGTTTTACAACAATTAGAAGGACATAATTAATAAAGATAAAATAAGTGAATTTTTATTTTATATTTTATTTGAATAGGGATTATTTTTGTGAGCATTTTGATATATTATTCATACTAGGAAAGTTGCCCGTGCGTTGCGACGGGATAAAAATCTGAATATATATCTTGTTTCCCCTCGTACGAGTTTCACCGTCGATGTCGGCCTCCAGAAGGTGATAATCTGTGTGAGTTTTTCCAGAGCCGCCATCATGTTCTACTGGTTGACGAAGAGTAAGAGTTGACGAGGAATCAGTCGATGGAGACAAGTCGAGGTGGAGCGAGTTAGTCGTTGATGCTGAAGAGCAATGTGCGGAGACCTTGCCACATCACGACGACGATAGGACAACGACAACCGCATAGTGGCATGAGTCGCCAATCAAATGTTCAATACCAACACAACTCTTCGTAAAAATAAACCAACGCAACAAAAATCAAGTGTTATTTACATTTTACAAATTGATATAAATTTGTAAACCGAAAGTGCAAAGAGAAACTACAAATGTAGCTTGGGCTACATGACGACTATTTTTCTCATAAAGTTAAAATTAAATAACATCTTAAAGTCCTAAAATAATTTAAAAAAATCTAGATGTTGATAATGATGCATTCTACCAACATGTAAAATCTCAAATCAAAACATGGCGTATTTTTGGCCACACAAAAGTGACAAAATCTAAAAAAAAATTGGAGGTTTCAAACTTTGCATGGTTTACTTAAGATTTATAAATTCGTTATTTTGCATTGCCAACAATGTAACGTATTTTGAACTGAAATTTTGCACGATTATAGGATACATCAAACAAATTTTTGGTCCAATTTTTTTGCAAACACACAAACAACCGTGAGCTAGCTATCTTTGATTAAAAAATGTCCCAAATACATCTACCAGCAAGCCTCGAGTGCATGCAGGTCCACTCTACACTCTACAGCTTCCCCGCGCCGGCCGACAGTTGCATCACAGGCCAGCCGCGTGCACGCACTCCAGCTATTAGCCCCGGCCGGCCAGCAACCCCGAGGCGAACCAGCCAGCAGTGCGTACGACCACAGCGATGCACGACGATCTTCCGCCGAGGCTCAGCACCTGGTTTCCTTGTCTCGTTCCCGTCGCTCACGATGCCGTTCTTTGGGAATCCCGGCCAGCAGCATCTCCGTGCGGAGGAGCCTGTTCAGCTCGGTGGTTAAGGCATCGTACGCGCAGCTGTAGGTCGCATTGTGCTTCTACGACGCCGATGTGATTAGATCAGTCCGTGGATACTGCAGTGGTCGCGAAGCTAACCAGACTCACCGACACCAAGCGAATCAAGGTTCCTGAATGACTCCGTCGGCGCGCCCAGGGACATAGCAACGGCCTTTCGTACTCCTCCTGCTCATGTGGTATCTATCGACTCCTCGTCGGAGTCCAGCCTGTCTCGCTACTCCCGATCATACTTTTATGTAGTAGCTATGTCGCGTGCTCCCAGATTTGTAGAGCAACGTGATCTTGTCTTCACGTAAGGATCAATCAACATATACTTTTTTAGAGCCTTGCATCGGATGGGAAAACCGAGACTTATCATGCTATGAACAGCGAGCTCCGAACAACAAAGGCCTGGCCTAATTTTTTTTAGATCGTTCGGATCAGGTTGCGATACGGATACAAAAGAAACTGCTGCTATCTCAGTTGAGTTTCCATTGATCGGAATTGCCTCCTCGCGGTCGTGGCTTCGAAGCCTCAATCCCACCGCCAAAGGTCCATCAGAACCGCACTGATCTGAATTCTTTAACCCTTGTTTGTCAACAGAGTCCTGCAACCTCCACCGGATCGAAAGCTGGAGCAGGTACGGTACAAATCCACAAGCACTCCTCGTGTCGTTAGATCAACAGCGCAGAAATCTCGTCGATTTGTACTTCAAAGCCGGGAACGGAGCTCTCACGCTCGTCGCCATGCCGACGAGATAAAGACTGCATCTCCGGATAATAGATAGCGCTGGTGGGTTTGGTGCTTATAAAGGTGGTTCTCCTCGTCTCTGACTTGCAGAAAGTCCCGGTCCGGTATGTTTTTCATTACTGGGCCTTCCCCGGATTTTGTTCGAAGCGGGGGACTTTGGCCCATAATTTGTTCACCTATTGCAATTTAATAGTAAAGATATTTTCTGAGTTGATATGAATTTTCTATGATTTTGCAAAGTTTCAGCTATTTGCTGGAATTTAAAATAACGGGAAAATACTAAATGTACCGGTTCACTTCTAGCTACTGATACTGATGAGTGGGACCGTTGACTCGGTCAGTTGCCATGTTGGCAACGACCAGTCAACATGTAACGTGACCCCACCGCCACGTTGGCAGCGTCGACGGCTTGACGCCGGCGACCATTAGACGACGGCGCCGCCGCTACGAGCCTCCCCAAACCTCCCGTGAGTTGCGTTTGAACGAGAAGAGGATGGGGAACACTATGGTGGTCGCGGAATCAACGATTGGTGACCGGAACCATGTCGAAAAACATGTCCCGCGGCGGTGCTCTCTGGCGATCTATCGATTGAGAGTTATAGAGGGTTCTAGGAAGCAAGATCTGGATCTTCAGATGCGCAAGCTCACCCTGAATATGATGGCGTGGTCGACGACGCCGATTGCTGACGGAGACAGCGTGGCGATCTCTGGCGATGTGCTGCAGAAGGGATCGATGCAATTGGTCTGATTTCTAGCTCCCCTGGACGATTACTGGCGCCCAGATGTTCCTCTCGACGAGGCGCTCCTCCTCGACTAGACTACGAGCTCCGGGGTGGCTCCAGTCGACGGCGCCATGATGGTCACCGGCGACCAGTGGAGGAAGAAACTGAGGGTTAGAGGTGTTCTGAGAATAAAGGGAGTGGCGGAGGTGAACAAGGGGTGCACGGCGATGTCCTTCCCCCTATTTATAGGCCAAGAGAAGCTCTGAGGCCTTGATACGGCGACGGCCATGGTCGGGATGTGGCGGTGCCTGGAGGGTTCATATGGACGAAGATCTTTTGCTCCTGGATAAGCTCCGACGCGAATCGATGAGGTAGGGCTTTGAGTGTGTCTGCAGCGTCCGGCGGTGCCCTTATCCTCGATGAAGACAACGTCTACTGGCTCCTCCGCACTGTCGAGCTTGGAAACAACGACAACGTCGTGTTTTCCTCTCGCACGATTTTTAAAGCCAACGAAACGGTATTTGTAAGTGGGCTGGACTGCTCCTGGGCTTTGATGGACTGATGCTGGGTTGGCTTCGGGCTGCTGCGGTCCAGGTAAGGTAAGTCCTCTCTCTCTTCTCTTTTCTATTTATTTTCTGTTTTATTTTCTGATTTGAATTTGTTAGTTGAATTCAAATTTGAATTTTGTTTTGTTTTGCAGGTTCTAAAATATTTGATTATCAATATAACTTGATAATAATGTCTACTGCATAGTTTGATTGTTAAATCAAATATTTAATTTACGATTAGATTGATATTTTGTGAAGCTTGAGTAAAATTAGAGATGTTTTAGGTATTTATTTCAATTCCCTTTAAAATTTGAAACCAAATCTATTGAAATGATCTGAATTTTATAACAGGTTCATATTAAACATATTATTAATTTAGGGATTTCTATTTTCGTTCCCTCGGTTTCTTAGTTGTGCTCAGTTTTCCCCAGCTCCTTAGTTTTTCCCCAGTTTTCCCCAAGTCCTTGTTTGAAACCCGCAGAAGCATCTCAGACGGCAGGATTCCCGTTAAGTTGACCGTTCCGTGCTGTGCTGACGTGTGGGGCCGCGCCGTGTGGGCCCTCGTCGCGTGGAGCTGGTAGAAAGGGACCGCGTGGGACAGGACGAGATAGCGTTTGGTTGCACGTGAGCAGGAGCTCAGTTTTGTCTCTCTCGGCCCAAATTGGCATTTTCCCTTTTAAGAGCACCTTTTCCCCTCTTTCTCTCTCTGTCTTTTTTCACCAAATTAGTATCAAATCTAGAGAAGCTTCTCAATTTCTGCCTTTTGAACCTCGTTTTTTGCCCAATATGGCAGCAAATCTAGAAGCTAGTATATGATAAATTCACAGCAGCATAATCAGAAAACGTATAATACATAAACTGCATACAGCAGCCAAAAGCAGCCAATAACATTGTTAATGTTCACGACAAACTAAGATGAAAAAAAATACAAGACGCACGCAATGTATGGCCAGCTAGAAGATTCCTCATCGCTCATATATTTCTTCGTCGTCCCATCCGTGCATTATCCCAAGGAAATATTCATTGAACTCCTTCTGTCTGCAGTATGCGGCCAATACATCCTCCAGACGGTATGGCCTGTGTTCATTTCTCAGACCGTAGTTTCCCATTCTATTCACATATCGTGGCCACTCATCCCAGGCCTTTGTATCATGAATGTACTCTCTGATATAACCCAAATCGGCGTAGTAGATGCAGCCAGGTAGAAGTGTCGGGTGTACTGTGGTGTCGATGGAGATACACCGGACATAATGCACGAAGAAGGCATGACTGCCAATGTTACTGACCGGATGGAGAGAGCGGCTCTGAGTGTCCACGCGGTACACCAATGGTTGGTCCTCCAAAAGCATGTTGTCCAACAACACAAGCAGCAGATCACCATCCGACTTCACAAGATAGAACTTGTCATTTCCAAGTTGTGAAAATGAAATTAGTGTCTCCATCTTGACAGTGCTCGCGCGCTGCTGCAACTGTACATTGGTGCACACTATTCTTCCGGACTCAAAATTATCCACAGCTATTGCATACAATTCACCATTGAACGGGGTAATGCAACGCAAACTATGGTTCTCCATCGAAAAACTACCATCTCCCCAATCTTCATATATATCCTTAGTTGGAGTGCTCTCATCGTCCCAACTAATTTCGTTCGGGTAATGTGAGCAAACGAAGACCATAGTCGGGGATTTGATCACAGCGACTGAATTCAGAAAAACAGATGGCATCTGCGCCTCAAACATAGTGTTCGATGCCTTTGTGAGTGGGTTCAGAAGCCGTATCTTGTGCGGCGGGTTCTTCTGGGCAAGCACGATGACACCACGGCAAAAGCCGACGAAGTAGTATCTAAAATATATTGATGAAGATAACATTCAACACTAAGATTGAAAATAAGAATATATTAACCCTATAGATATGGAGGAATTTGGAGGAATATGAACCTTGCACGAACTTCCGATAGATCTATGGTGACGTAGCGGGATGTGCCGAGTTGGAGGAAGGTGAACTCAACGGCGCGTGGAAGGGCATGGTCTACCATGATCCATTCGTGCAGGTGCACGTCGGGCTCAGGTAAACCTGAGCGCCAATTTCTACAGACTTGCCTCATAGCAGAGTAGGTGTCCACGTACTCCTCATTCACCAGTAAGCATTCGCCGATCTTGTGAAGTGGTCCGTCACCCACGAGAGAGGCCCAGCTCACGGAGGCACCGCGCTTGGATGCGCCGCCCTCGGAGGCGACGGGCTCGGCGGCGACGGGCTCTGAGGCGCCGGGCTCGGCGGCGACGGGCTCGGCGGCGATGGGCTTGGGGGCGACGGGCTCGGCGGCGACGGGCTTGGAGGCGTCGGGCTCGGAGGCGACGGGCTCGGCGGCGACGGGCTCGGATGCGACGGGCTCGGATGCGACGGGCTCAGATGCGACGGGCTCGGTGGCGACGGGCTCGGATGCGACGGGCTCGGAGGCGACGGGCTCGGGGGCGATGGCCGCCGGCGCATTCTTCTTCTCCATCGCCGGCAGGGCTCGTACGGAGGTGGGGGTTTTTCCTTCGATTTGGAAAAGTTGATGGGACGTGAGAGGCGTGGTTTCGTGCGTGAGCGAGAATGAGACGTACTGTGTGCAGGGGGAGGGAGAGAGGGGCTTACGCGTCCTAAATGCGACCCGCGTCCACTAGTGCACGTTTGCACCGTGACACGCATCAACAATGGCACGTCTTCCACTTCTGCACCGCAACACGCGTCCTCGAGTCTAACCTTGGAAATTTAGATATACTCAGGTATACCCTCGAGTCATATACTAGCATTTTTTGTGTGCTCAGTTTTCCCCTTGGGTGCTAATATTGGCTAGTGCAATATACTCAGTTTTACCCTCAAGTGGCTGGTCAACAGAGAGTCAACAAATGGGATTAACCAGTTAAATGAGTTATTTAATGTGCAAAAAATTATGAAAAAGAGTGGCACTTACTCGTGGAGTCTTTACCACAAGTTGCCACTTCTCAAATCATAGATAAATCATAGATAAATCAAGTTTTACCACAAATTGCCACTTCTCAAATCACCTAGTAGCTATGAAGGTGCATGGTTTTCCACAATAAGCCCTACCCAAAACAGCTTTCCCCAAAACATACTTTGTCTGAATGAGGCCATAATTTTCACACTCATGTATATTTGTATTGCAAATAGTTTGAGGTAGGCCAAGATGGGTTTCATTGTACAAAACACGCATTTTTCATTTTTTTAAATCTCATATTGGAATTCCTTAGTATGTTTACTACTCACTTGCCCTTGGTTTCTTGATACTACTCAGTTTTGCCCTCTCCCTTCACAAATTCTCACAGACGCCCAACATTGCCCTAATTGGTCTAGCCCATGTCACGCGGATCGTGCCCGCCGACCGTTGATCGTATGATTTAACGGGCAGGATAACCCCTATCTCTCTCTGGTCGGGGCCACCATCCTCTCTCTCTCTCTGTCAGCGGTTAGCTTCCACCCTCTATGTATGCTAAAGGGCGGTTACCCAGTACGCTAAAGTTTGGTTTTCTGTATTATTTTTCACGAGATAAATTATAAACTCTTTTAGGTATTCTTTTTCACGCAAAAAATGATAAACCATCACCGATTTGTACTTTTCACGCAAAAAATGATACACCATCACCCATTTGTTGTAGCCATTACTTTTCACGCAAAAAATGATACACCATCACCAATTTATTGTAGCCATTACTTTCCACGCAAAAAATGATACACCATCACCCATTTCTTGCAGCCATTACTTTCCACACAAAAAATGATGAACAATCACCGATTTCTTGTAGCCATTACGGTAAAATGATAACCTATCATGAATTACCATTTCTTTTAGCCATTACTTTTCACGGTAAAATGATGAACAATCACCCATTTCTTGTAGCCATTACGGTAAAATGATAAACTATCATGAATTACCATTTCTTTTAGGCATTACTTTTCACGGTAAAATGATGAACAATCACCCATTTCTTGTAGCCATTACGGTAAAATTATAAACTATCATGAATTACCATTTGAAGGGATCTCGGGATACTAAATTAGTGTCATAAATGCTACTACTTTTTCCTATATATGTGGTCAAAGTTTAAAGGGAAGTTTGACTAAACACAAAACCTAGATGACTACCCCCACAACGATCATGTCCTCCTTAGGCTGGCCATAGTGCTAGTATCTAAATAGATCTTGTACACACATTTTGTATTGAGATTCTACAAAACAATAAATTTAGAAGATTATGATATTACCCTATAATACCACCCACTATAGTGATAGTATCATAGGAAAATACCATATGCATGATACAACAATATGATACTATGCACTATGACTAGCCTTAATTTATTGTGTAAACACCCACAAGGCCACAACGGTCACCTCCTCAAGGCGGCGTGCGGAGCTAGTCGGCGATGGTGGCTCGACGCCTCGACGGCTATGGAACTCGGGGTGTCCGTGACCAACGAGCGCCTCATGGCAGCAGCAAGGGTATGGCTTAGGGCGACGTGCGTGGAGTGCAGGATATTTTTCCTGAGGTTCCATCGATCTCGTATTCTCTGTCTCATATCGTGGTCCCCATATATAGGGAACAGGGTTGCTGGGTAGGAAATACGCCTGCTACCCGATTAAGGTGGAGTTGTTTTCCTCCACGGCAGCCAAAACCAACAGAAACAAGGCGTTGTAGAACCGATTGGTTTTCTAAATGAATAGATCGCGAGCGAACAAAGGCACGGTGGACGAAGGCGCAAATAAGGTGGACCAAAGCGTATTTAACGGACAGAACCACGGAAACCTTACTTCCTTTATTATTAGGTATAGATATGTTTATTGATTTTGTCTCTCTAGTACCATGGAGATAGTATGATGCTGCTTCAGTTTTTGAAAGAAATAGCAAATTATGTGGTATTGTTTATTTATATCTTACTGGTTCTATTTTCAAAGCCTCGTGCCGCTTAGATTATCTTAGGCCGAATATGAAGCTTCGTTATTCGTGCTAGAACTATTTTTTGCTATAGGTGCTACACATATTGAGGCTTCTAGTGATTCGTTGGTAGTAGTATATATAAAATCTAAGGTTTACCAATGTTTCGACGAATCACTTAATATGTATCTTGATCAATCTCTAGATATAATTTCTACCTTAGGTTACTTTTGCATTTCTCATATATCTAGGCAAGACATTTGGAATGCAAATGAGTTAGCACAACAAGCATCTGGCTACCATGTTAATCGTGGCGTTTTCATATGTCTCATAAGACGATGTTTTCTCTTGTTGTCATAGGTAAGACCGAATTAAATCCCATTGATTCGGTCACTAATGAAGGATCTGGTGCATGTAAACAAGAAGATTGGAAAGACATATTGTTGAATATTTGCAGGATCCTAGCAAGAGGACGGATAGAGCTATTCGGCGGATGGCTTTTAAGTGTGCATTAATGGACGATAAGCTTTATCGCCGAACAGTTGACGGTATTCTTTTGAAGTGCATGGATGAAGATCAAGCAAGGGTCGCTATGGGATATGTACTTGAAAGTATTTGGGATATCCATCAATCGTTAAGATGAAGTGGTTCTTCTCAAAGGTGACTATTTGAAGAAGTTATACCAAGGTGGCGACCAACCTAAACATAAATGGCCGATATAAAATTATCGTCCTGAGAACCAATGGCCGATGGAGTGTTGACATCGTCCTGGGAAAAAGGTGGAGAAAGTTATTTTCTGGCATGCAAGCTCTGCCAGAAAACAGGCGGCATGTGTTGATACTCGTTTTGGGCCGATGGCTAATCAAGAACATCGGCGTTCGGCGTGACATATGAAAATAGATAAGACGCAGTTGGAAAGATTCACTTGGTGAGTTTTTGTTGCTCATTTAGGAGACATCGTATTCCACCACGCCAAGTTGTGCCATGATCCGGCTTGATAGCCGATTATGCTAGAAGTCAGAGGTGATCTCGAGGATCGATATATGAAGGCTTCCATTAGAGATCCTTTAAGATGACCTCAAATGAAGAAGTGATATAAACAAAAGTTGTGCGTCCCGTCGAAACAAGCAACTTTGGTTTTTGAGTCATCGCGATCCGAGTTAGTATGCGATTTGTGAAGCTAAAATACTGCTGGAACTCAAATTACCGGAGGTGGGGCACCCGACCATAGAGGCCTCTAAGGCAGGGCGCGAGCCAAATTGGAGAAGAGACGAAAATGTCAGAATTGATATATTTTATTGCGACCTTAATGAGACGGTCAAGATGAACTCGGATGGAAAAGTGGTCAATGATGACCCACAAGTATAGGGGGTATATCGTAGTATCTTGGATAAGTAAGAATGTCGATCCCAACGAGGAGCAGAAGGTGTTGAGAAGCAGTTTCGATGAAGGATTCACTGTAAATGCTCACAGACAAGTATTCAGGGGGTTTTGATGTAACGGATGAATAAAGTACGAGTAAGTAAAGTGCGAGAGTAACAATTGCAGCGAGTGGCCCAATCCTTTTTAGCACAAAGGACAAGCCGGTTTGTTTACTTATAATGACCAAACGTTCTCGAGGACACACGGGATTTTAGTCTAGTGCTTTCGCTACATACGGCTAATTAATCTTCATTGTTTTGATAAGTGTTGTGTGGGTGAACCTGTGCTAATGTACCACCCTTCCTAGGACTAATACATACTTGTGATTATACCCCTTGCAAGCATCCGCAACTACAAGAAAGTAATTAAGATAAATCTAACCACAGCCTTGAACTCTGAGATCCTGCTATCCCTCCTGCATCGATATACCAACGGGGGTTTAGGTTTCTGTCACTCCGGCAACCCCGCAATTGGCAAACGAGTACAAGATGCATTCCCCTAGGCCCATAAAGGTGAAGTGTCGTGTAGTCGACGTTCACACGACACCACTAGAATAATAACACCACAACTTAAATATCATAACATTGAATATTACTCAACCATACTTCACTACTAACATTTAGACTTCACCCATGTCCTCAAGAACTAAACGAACTACTCACAAGACATCATATGGAACATGATCAGAGGTGATATGATGATGAATAACAATCTGAACATAAACCTTGGTTCAATGGTTTCACTCAATAGCATCAATAACTAGTAGAAATCAACACCGGGAGAGTTTCCCCTATCAAACAATCAAGATCAAACCCAAATTGTTACAGCGGTGACGATGTGCAGCGGTGGAGACGGCGGTGATGATGATGAAGATGATGATGATGGTGATGGAGATGATGTCCAGCTCGATGACGGTGACGATGGCGTCGCTTTCCCCCTCCGGGAGGGAATTTCCCCGGCGGATCTCAGCCTGCCGGAGAGCTCTTTTCTCTCTCGTGTTCTCCGCCCCGCAGAGGCGGCTGTGACTCTTCGCGAGGTACCCTCTGGAGCTTAGGTTTTCGGGACGAAGACGTTCGCGAAGAAAAGGAGGCGAGAGGGGGCTGTGGGCCCCCTCCTCACAGGGCGGCGCGGCCAGGCCTTCGGCCGCGCCGGCCTATGAGGTGGGCCCACCTCGGGTCCCCTCGGCTCCCCCTTCTGGCTCCTTTCGTCTTCTGGAAAAATAGGATTTTTCGTATAATTTCCGTCAACTGTTGATCTTCCGAAATATTGCATTCTGACGGCACTTTTTCCAGCAGAATCCTGGCTCCGGTGCACGATCCTCCAATAATCATGAAACATGCAAAATAGATGAAATAACATAAGTATTATCTCCAAATATGAAATATATCAATGAATAACAGCAAATTATGATATAAAATAGTGATGCAAATTGGACGTATCAGTCAACATGAAAGTTCTTCGTTTTTTAGAGACGAACAACTTTGTTGTTTACAATATTTTGGTTTGAGGTCATTTGCTGCCTCAAAGTTGCCACGCAATGTACTGCCAGTTTTAAACCGAACAGTTTTAGAAAGTTCGGTCCAAGCCATCCTAATTAGACTCAAACTAGGGTTTTGGACTTGAATCCAACCCTCCATCTTGCACGGGAAGTCCAGCCGCCATTTATATACAATCTGCATGTGCGGGTCTGCATCGAGCGCATGCCCATGCACATGTGGTCCAGGGAAGGGGCGTAGGAGGTGCTCGACAACCACGTCCTCGTCGACCGCCTCGATAGCCGTACCTACACCCTGTTATCACCATAATTTGACCGGATTAGAGGTGGGCCGCGATCAAGATTGGACTTGAAGAATATACATGGAAGAAATACGTGAACCGGCCTTGTACACGAAGTTTGGGCAGTTTGCCCTTGTATCTATAAATATAGTAGGATACGTGTCGGTTAGTTAGAGTTTGGCTCGTGCATGGTTGGGATTATTCCCACGTTAGAAAGTCTACGGACTATAAATATGTATCTAGGGTTATTGAGAAAAACAACAATCACGTTCATCACAAACCAATCTTGGTGCATCGCCGACCCCTTGTTTCGAGGGTTTCTTCCTCTTGCGATCTAGGCAGTATACGTTTATTTGTTGTTCATGCGTTGCTCGTGCTGAAGCCTTTTTGATGGCGAGCAACGTAGTTATCATAGATGTGTTATGGTTAGCATTGTTTTCATCGTATCACATGCTTTCGTTCATGCAACCCTTAGACGTCTAGCCGCCCTTACACCTTTCTTAGGTGTAAGGGCGGCACCTTGCTCGATCATTGTTTAGTAGATCCGATCCGTTATGATTGCTCCTTGATTCCTCAAGGATTAGTTTAATATCTGCATAGTTAGGCCTTACAAACGGATTAAATAATCCAGTAGCACGTAAGGTGTAGTTTGCTAACCCTAGACAAGATGTTCCGGGATCAACTTAATGTTGGTTTTTAGGCCTTGTCTAGGGTTGGTTTATTATCACCGTGCGTGGCTGCCAGGCTCAATCACGCGTAGGATGTTCCGATCATGTGGTGAGAACCCTAAATCGTCGTAGGTCGTTTTAGCTACATATTGATCAAGCAGGACCACCATGCAATCGTAAACCCCATACGAGTCATGGGTGGATCAGCTCCTTGAGCCGATTCACGGGACAACCTGAGAGCCGATCGAGGCTCGTATTTAATGTTTACGTGTATGCCATGCAGGAAACTAAGCGAAGCAAATCCATCACCTTCCCGATCGGGTATAGATCAGGTGGCACGCCCTTGCACCAGCATCGGGACGTGCGTACAGGAGCTTTGCGGGCCGTCGCTCGGAGGGACCAGGGCCAGCCGCAGCCCTAGGTTGTTCCCGGCTCTTCGTGTTGCCAGCCGTAGCTCGCCGGTGGGTTTCGGACGCCAACACATTCTGGCACGCCCGGTGGGACAGTCTTCGACATCAACTGCATCGCCATCTACATCTGAGATGGCGGAAGGTACTCCAGTCACGTACGAGGATCTGCCCGAGGAGCTCAAGAAGAAGTATGACGACGTCAAAGCTATCCTCGAAGCCGACCTCACCCGCTCACACGGCATCAGGTGGAGAGGGTTCACACCTGAAGGCGCGCTCGATGGAGTGGACCTGTCCACCCCTTCAGAAGAACGCACCAGGTCCTTGCGTCAGGAGATCAATTTCATGGTAGCTCATTCGCTACACCGCCACTCCGAGAGCTTGGTGAACACTTTGGAGCGTGTCGCCCTTCGGGTGCTCCATGAAATCTTGAGGCATCAGTACTCTCCGTCAGGACCTGCTCTAGGGACTCACCAAGGAGAGCTACCACTCCAGAGCCGACCACCGCTGCCGTTCGCGCTGGCAGCACCAGAGGTGCCGAGTACACCGGCATTCGTTGTCTACAAGATCGGTGGCGATCCTAGCGATTACCAGTTCTTGTATGAGGCGCCTAAGGAGATCCCTCACGGATACACGTGCACATACGTGCCAGACAGCAGTAACTGGGCACTCACGAACCAGGCTGCAACAGCAGGGACTTCCGGAACAGCAGGAGGAGCCTCTGGATCAGATCTTGAGAAGCAGACGTGGCTAGCTAAGTATGCCACTGCGACGAACCTCCAGAGCTCAACTCCTGTAGCTAGCTCAGATCTTGAGAAGCAAGCAACAACAGGGACTTCCTGGAACAACAGGAGGAGCCTCCGGATCGCATCTTGAGAAGCGTACGTGGCTAGCTAAGTATGCCACCGCGACGTAACCTCCGGTGAGCTCAACCCCGTAGCTAGCCTTGGCCTGAGGCCAAGCGTGGCTAGCTGGGCATGCCACGCCAGCGAATCTTCAGAGCTCCACTCTGCAGCCTAGCACCGCGGGATCGTGACGCACGATCTGAGAGACCAGCCGCATGGTGCCGAAA
>NC_061513.1:233268817-233321021 GCF_022539505.1 Lolium rigidum | reverse complement strand
AAACTTTCTTTTCTTGGATTATTTTTGGCACCTCGATATTTGGTCACTTGCCTTTTTCTTTCGATCCCATGCCGCCTCTCAAACGTTGATGACCGCTGCTGCTAAATGGGACCCGCATGTCATCCTCTATGTACTATAAAACTTTCTTTTCTTGGATTTTTTTGGCACCTCGATATTTGGTCACTTGCCTTTTTCTTTCGATCCCCTGCCGCCTCTCAAACGGTGATACCGCTGCTCGCTAAATGGGACCCGCATGTCATCCTCTATGTACTATAAAACTTTCTTTTCTTGAATTATTTTTGGCTCCTCATATTTGGTCACTTGCCTTTTTCTTTCGATCTCATGCCAAGTTTGAAACGTTGAGGAACCTGCTGGCTCATGGGACCCGCATGTCATCCTCTATGTACTATAAAAGTTTATTTTCTTGGATTTTTTTGCACCCTCGATTTTTGGCTATTTCCTTTTTCTTTTGATCCCCTGCCGCCTCTCGAAACGTATGAGTACAGCTGCTGACTCAATGGGACCCGCATGTCATCCTCTATGTACTATAAAACTTTCTTTTCTTGGATTATTTTTGGCACCTCATATTTGGTCACTTGACTTTTTCTTTCGATCTCATGCCACGTTTGAAACGTGTGAGGACCTGCTGCGCTAAATGGGACCCGCATGTCATCCTCTATGTAGCAATCAAACTTTCTTTTCTTGGAGTTTTTTTGGCACCTCGATATTTGGTCACTTGCCTTTTTCTTTCGATCTCATGCCACGTTTGAAACGTTGAGTAAGCTGTTGGTTCAAGGGACCCGCATGTCATCCTCTATGTCCATCAAGTTTCTTTTCTTGGATTTTTTTTCACCCCCTAATTACTAGCTACTTTCTTTTTCTTTTGATCTCAAGCCGCATTACAAACATTGAGACCGCTGCTGCAAAATGGGACCCACATGTCATCCTCTATGTACAATAAATCTTGGATTATTTTTGGCTCCTGATATTTGGTCACTTGCCTTTTTCTTTCGATCTCATGCCGCCTTTGAAACGTTGAGTAAGCTGCTGGCTCATGGGTCCCGCATGTCATCCTCTACGAACAATAAAAGTTTCCTTTATTGGAGTTATTTTTGACCCCTAATTTCTGGCTATTTGCCTTTTTCTTTTGATCCCTTGCCCCGTTGAAACGATGAGGACGCCGTTGGCAGGTCGGTCCCACATGTCATCCTCTATGAACAATAAAAGTTTCCTTTGGTGGATTTATTTTTGACCCCTAAATAATTTCTGGCTATTTCCTTTATTTTTCTTTTGATCCCCTGCCGCCTTGGAAACGTTTGAGAATGCTGCTGCCTCATGGGTCCCGCATGTCATCCTCTCAGAATGATAAATGTTTTCTTTTCTTGGATTTTGTTACCAACTGACTTTTGGTTTTTTATTTTATTTTCGATCCCCTGCCGCCTTTGAAACGTTGACGACGCTGCTGGCTCATGGGTCCCCGATGTCAGCCTCCCTGTACAAGAAACATGTGATATCTTGATTATTTCGCTCTGAGCTATTGCAAACGGATAAATTAAATCTTTATTTTTACATAAACAAACTTATATGTTGAGTGTCCTTGTTTTTTGTTTTTGCGATGCATAGGACTTTCCTGTTTTTTTAGAAAAATCCGAACTTTCCTGTTTTGGAGTGGGCTGAAATTGTACGAGACAAAAGGCCCGAGCAGGATAGTTCGAAGGCCCGGATGTCCGGATACAGCCCAATTGAAATCTTTCTTTTCTTGGATTTTTTTCACCCCCGATTTCTCGGCTACTTCATTTTTCTTTTGGTCCCGTGCCGCCTTGGAAACGTTGAGACCGCTCGCTGCAAAATGGGACCCACATGTCATCCTCTATGTAACATAAAGTTTCTTTTCTTGGATTATTTTTGGCTCTTGATATTTGGTCACTTTCCTTTTTCTTTCGATCTCATGCCACGTTTGAAACGTTGAGGAACCTGTCGGCTCATGGGACCCGCATGTCATCCTCTATGTACAATAAAAGTTTCTTTTCTTGGATTTTTTTCACCATCTGATTTTTGGCTATTTCCTTTTTCTTTTGATCCCCTGCCGGCCTGCCGCCTTTGAAACGCTGAGTAAGCTGCAGGCTCATAGGTCCGACATGTCAGCCTGTATGAACGATAAAGCTTTCCTTTCTTGGAGTTTTTTTACCCCCTAATTTCTGGCTATTTTCTTTTTCTTTTGATCTCAAGCCGCATTTGAAACGTTGAGACCGCTGCTGCTAAATGGGACCCGCATGTCATCCTCTATGTACAATAAAGTTTCTTTTTTTCTTGGATTATCTTTAGCTCCTGATATTTTGTCACTTGCGTTTTTCTTTCGATCTCATGCCGCCTTTGAAACGTTGAGTAAGCTGCTGAATCATGGGTCCCGCATGTCATCCTCTACGAACAATAAAAGTTTCCTTTTTTGGAGTTATTTTTGACCCCTAATGTCTGGCTATTTGCCTTTTTCTTTTGATCTCCTGCCCCCTTTGAAACGATGAGGATGCTGTTGGCACGTCGGTCCCACATGTCATCCTCTATGAACAATAAAAGTTTCTTTTGATGGATTTATTTTGAACCCCTAATTAATTTCTCGGATATTTCCTTTTTTTCTTTTGATCCCCTGCCGCCTTGGAATCGTTGAGGATGCTGCTGCCTCATGGGTCCCGCATGTCATCCTCTCAGAACGGTAAATGTTTCTTTTCTTGGATTTTGTTTACCAAATGATTTTTGGCTTATTTTATCTTTCGATCTCGTGCCGCCATTAAAACGTTGAGGACGCTGCTGGCTCAGAGGTCCCACATGTCAGCCTCTATGAACAATAAACCTTTCCTTTGTTTGATTTATTATTGACCCATAATTTCTGGCTATTTGCCTTTTTCTTTCGATCTCATGCCGCCTCTGAAACGTTGAGACGCTGCTGGCTCATGGGTCCCACATGTCAGCCTCTATGAACAGTCAAAGTTTCCTTTGTTTGATTTTTTTACCCTAATTACTGGCTATTTGCCTTTTTTTATCCCCTGCCGCCTTTGAAACTAAGAGGACGCTGCTGGCCCATGGGTCCCACATCTCAGCCTCTCTGAACGATAAACCTTTCCTTTCTTTTTTTTCGATCCCGTGCCGCCTTGGAAACGGTGAGACGGCTCCTGCAAAACGGGACCCATATGTCATCCTCTATGTACAATAAATTTCTTTCCTTGGATTATTTTTGGCACCTGATATATGGTCACTTGCCTTTTTTTCGATCCCCTGCCGCCTTTGAAACGTTGAGGACGCTGCTCGCTCGTGGGTCCCATATGTCAGCCTCTAGGAACAATAAACATTTCGTTTCTTGGATTTATTTTTGACCGCTGATTTACGGCAACTTTGCTTTTTCTTTCGATCCCCTGCCGCCTTTGTTAAAGTTGAGGACGCTGCTGCAAAATGCGTCCCACATGTCAGCTTCTCTGTACGATAATTGTTTCCTCTCTTTGATTTTTTTTCCACTGCTGGCCAATGGGTCCCCGATGTCAGCCTCTATGTACAAGAAATATGTGAATTCTCGATATATTTTAAGCCGAGATATGTAGGATGCTTTTTTTTCGATCCCTTCTGTTTGTTTTTACCTTCAAATGTTGAGGGACGCTACTGGCAAATGGGTCCTGCTCTAGCATTCTCAACTGAAGGAAAAACTGAAATATTGCCTATTCATTTGTTTTTCGTACTCCATGCATCTAATCCATACTAATTGTTGATCCGGGTTTTAGTTCAACTTAATTAGATCAAATTTGATCTACGAGGGAGTATGTAATATATTTTGGGTTCACAACACTGCACTTGTTAACAACAATCTGATGAAGAGGTTTGTCATTTTTTTTAAACTACAAATACACTCTAAGATCTTGCACACTAATAGAATAAATCTTGGAACTTTATATAATTAATGACAATTTTGAAATCGACTATATGAATATATCAAAATATAGAGCCCATGTAGATGCGCATACTGGCTATGCGCATTTAAAAAGAATCATAATCATAATTGATACGAAATAAAAATAACTTTATATGTAGAATCTCGGTTTCTAGAGGGCCAATCATAGGATATCCGTGTTTAAATTAGGAAGGGCCCCAATGGCATGAGTCGGAGGCCCATTAAGTGTTTTTGGAATGTTATCAGCGAAGTAAGCAGGCTGACAGCAATCACCATGTACATGGCCGGCGGCAGCCCAAAAGTACAAACAATTGGCCCATGCAGGGAAGGTAGTACTTTTTTTATTGGGAAGGTTGTCTGGCTAACCCAAAAAAAAAGTGGTGCTACATGGGGTAATACTTGAACCCGGAATGAGATCGAGTGCCTTGATGAAGGCGAGGCACACATAAATAGTACTCCGTACCATGCCTTGCCCCTCCCTTTCAACCGTTGGATAAAAAATAATTAGACGAGATGACTATTAACTAGTAAGCTGCTACGGTACCAACCAATGTACGGGACATGTGCTACGATACGTCGTCCACGGTGCATGTGCTTTAGAACCATGAACAGTACATATGCTACATGCTACAGTACTTTGATCTTAGCTATCTATTTTCAATCCAACGGCCAAATCTACAAGTCACCGTAACTGTTCATCTGTGCCTTGCTTATGTCAAGGCACTGGATCCTGGACACTTGAACCCATGATCGTTGCTGAGGGTTGCCTATTTGCGCATAATATGTTTTGTCAGCGGGCACTTCACTAGTTTGTGCAAAACATATCCAGCGCAGGATTCAAAAAAACATCACGTTTTTTTCTTTACGTAAACAACAAAACATCTCATGTTCATCACAATCCAGCCAACATAAGCACATAATAATTAATAGTACAACTAGAGAGCTGTACACATAAATAAGGTTTGTCAAGCTTCATGCACTAGCCAACGCAACCAAAAGTCCGAACTAATGGAAAGGGCTAGGCAATCCAATTATACATTTCAACATCCCCCTCACATGTGACCACAATCCAGTAATGGTACCATCATGTTCACCACAATGCATCATTAAAGAGAGCAGTATACTATTATAGACCAGCTCTCTCTAAAGAACATTTGTAAGACAACTTAATACAGCTGTGATTGATATTGTTGCCCCAGCGATGGGTGATAACCTGAACACCATATAACCTTCTCACAGCAATTGTAACCAAATATGAGCACCTGCAATGATTTGGTGTCAAGCTTCTTGAAGGTCAGGAGGTATCCTACCTTCAAGTCATGTGCTTTGACAAACTGCGGCCATCCTTTGTCCATTAAAACATTGCCATCTTGTTGCTTCAGGTCCACAATCCAGGTGCATGCAGTGGACATCTTCAGGTTGATGGACTCTGGACACCCACCGTAAAACCAGGGTAGAACACGACTGGGGATGGAAATCACCTCTAACTCCGATGTACATAGTACCTTGCAGAAGCTGTCAGGGGTATTCTCCTCATCGATGCGCCCAAACACCTTGCACACTGGGGCTGGCTCTACAGATGTCTCCTTCCATGATAAGCTCTCTCCAAGCTTGAGCTTCTTGTTTGAACACTGCAAAAAGAGGCCTCAATTAGATAATGCCTCTAGCTTCTGACCGTAATTCCAAGCAAATGCATAATCAAAGGCACCTAGCAAACTCAGCGGATCATTGTTCTTATCAAACACACGGTCTGAACAATAAGCTTCTGAATCTAGCTAGGCTGATATGTACAACCTTGTATCATCAAATTATTCAGCATAGTGTATCATTGTATCGCAGAAGCCAAATCGATATAAATAGTAGCTATGAGAATAGAAATCAAGCTAGCATGAGCCATGCATGCTTGCTGGCTATGTCTAGCATCAGAATAATGCATCTGCAGTTCATCATCCGCCAGTACAGATTGACCAAGCAAACAAAAAAAAATCAGCGTCGGCCTAAAGAGTCCACAAGCCAGACATGCATGCTCGGTGTCCTCATATGTGATCATCGGCCGTGGATTGACCAATAGCATATTTGAACGATTATTACTGCACACATTAGATCCAGTCCCAACATAGCTAGCATGGGTGCATGTGTAACCCGAGTCTTTACCAGAGGATTAATATATACACTGGCTGAGAGAAGTACTGTATATCAAACAATGCTAAGCAACCGGCAATACAGCTTAGATATAATAAAGATGTGACCGGCAACGCTAGTGATTCGGGGGAAACATACCGCCATTGCAGCCATGGACCGAGAGAATCGGGGATGCCGCGCCGCCTTAGTGGAGTTTTTAGATGCGACGTCGCCGCATCCGTAGAGGACGGAGTCCAAGCCGCGTAGTCCGAGCGGTGGTGGACGCCGGTGGTGTAGAGAGAGGACTCAGGGGAGATGGACGGCGAGGGATCTGGGGAGATCTGAAGTTCTGAACATGAGGGGGCTGTGAGAAACTGAGAATGATACATCAGCAATCAGCAAGGGAATAAATGCGCGTGTCCCCCGGTCAAAAAAAATGCGCGTGTCTAGGAGGAACGAAGCCAGGTACGCAGGAATCCACACACAAAACTTCACCCGGCGGGTCACTGGGCTTTATCAGTATCTGGTGGGGTCCGGACCTACAGACCAGTGAGACATGTCGTGTGGGTTATGATCCGTTCAGTGTGCACACAGAAATTGCATTCAGAGCTCAGGGCTTCAGGCTACGTTGTACTATACAGTAATATATCCATTTCTTTTGGTAAAATGAAAACGATACTCCATCTGATCCTCATTACATGATGATAAAATGGATGTCTCTACAACTAATATGTGTCTAGATACATCTATATGAGAGCGTCTGTGTTTGTACTGTGTATCTAAAAAAAATATGGATCGGAGGGAGCATTAAGAGGTGTCCAAAAAAAACTGCAAACAAACATGGATGTAAGCAGTTGAGTATTAAACCAGTGCGTGAAATACCTTTATATCTCGACCATGTAACAATGAATATGAGAAGTTTTTGGGGTTTGACCATCTGCACTTGTGTTTGCTACAATCAGATCAAAAAATTGGTCACTTTTACACTTTCTAAAATAAAATGTATTTTTCCCTGAGATTTTACAAGTTCGTACAAGATAGCATTGACTACATCTGGGATATATCACATTTACACTTACAAATCTATGAATATTTCAAAATATTGAGCTCCGTGTACCTACATATAATACAAATCATCAGACCGCACATTGAAACTACCGCAGCATATCACAGTAAATTAAAATAAAATAAAACAAGTCTAACATATACTATATTAGCTAATTAACAAAGTCTCATCACAGTGTATCTGATCCCCAGTTCAGCTTAATACAAAAACCAAGTTCAGCTTGAACATCAGCAGGGGAGTAACCCAGGTCCAAAAGCAGCATCTAGTTAATTCAATAAAATATTGAGGTTATTCTGATCCCCTCTTCCTAAAAACACTGCAGATCATGCATGCAACTAAGGGTGATCAGCACAAAATATTATCCTCTGGGTGGAGGTGTTACTGTCGTAGATCAACACATTCATCAAGGAAGTGTCTTTCACCTCGAAGACGAGAAGGTCATCAAGCTGCAGTTCATGCGCCTCTGCAAACCCGAACCAACCATCCTTCAAGACCAGTTCACCCTGGTACTCATCGATGTGCACATACCAGGCGCAGCCTACGCTGGTCTTGAGCTTGATAGGCCTGGGAAGAATCCCTTTCAGACATTGCTTGAATTCTCTGGGGATGACCAACATATACATGTCATCGTTGCCGTCCAGTTGCACATAGAAGCGCGAGGGCTGAGGAGGGTCCGCCGAGTGACCAACCCGTTTAGGGCGGCCTTTCCCTCGCCCTTTTAATATACAACGTTGAATTGCTGCATCACGCCTGCCCGTCACCTTTGGCTTTTTGGCTAGTGAATTTCTTTGAATTCTGAACTCGGGGCGGTGCAGAGGACATGTACAATCGACAGTCCTAAGACGTAGTTGCTCATTGACGTTGGAGCGAGTTTGCTTCTGCATCTAGTTAAGCACGGTATATATCAATCAACAGCATATAAATCAGAACGTAGCATACATGGAGAAAATGCATCTAGCTATCTCTTTAATTAGTTTGCACAAAATCTAGCAGCAGCAAGACAATTTGATTTTACAGGTACTGAGCAAGCTTTCAGACTTTCTGAAACAGGTAACATGGAGCATATATTTGTATGTTCAGACTGCGAAACCCTGCTCTGTGATGGATACTATTACTAAACATCTTTTTTTGCCAGAACTAGTACTTAACATCTACTGTTTCCCGTCATTAAAAAAATTTTGCAGAAGAATACTACGGTTTCCCGTCATTAAATTTTAAAGAAAAAAGAACTTGTTTAAGATCCCAACTATCATTGACTACTTACACCTGCATCCTAGTGAGTTCAGGACAACTTACAGCATCTTTTGGTGGTGCCGCCACCGGAGAAGACCGTGCCGCGGGGGTTGGGGTCGGCGCAGCCGGAGAAGCTGGTGCCGCCGCCGGGGAAATCGGTGCCGAGCCAGATGGTGCTTCCAGCGGAGAAGAAAGTACCGCGAGAGATGGAACCGACGCTGCCAAAGGGTAAGAAACGGATGTACTCGTAGATCCTTCTCTAGTCACGATCTGGATAGAAGAGACTGGACGTCCATCAAGCTGCTGGAGGATGCGGTGGATCAAATCGGCTGAGTTCAGGAAATATCGGTGATGTTCATCTGTGTCGGCGAAGCAGCTGCCGGTGGAAGGAGGAGGCGAGCCGTTCATGGCAGTCATTAGTGTAAAAGAGGAGAAGTGGGTGGGAGTATGGGTGGGAGAGAGAGGGTTCGGGACTGAAGTAATTGTAGTCTGCTCTCTCTTTTTTACAAGCATGCGTCCTCAGGCTGATATTTTTTTTAGATACGTACTCAGGCTGCTTTGTCAAACCAGGGCCTCAATGAAGCTAATAGCACGCTATAGCATATCTAGAGGGTCCACGCTTAGTAATTTTGCTCGCTGTGGCGCTATTTGCGAAACAGCATGCTATATCGCCCTAAAACTTCATAGCGTTAGCGCGCTATTTTTTTCAGGCAAGTTGCTTTCACTTTTTCGTGGTGATGAACTAATCTGTTGGTTCCACTTCTAAATCAGAAAATAATATCGCTAATGCTAATTTTTTTAATAAATAATTTATACTATGTTGTTGCCTTGTGAAATGTTGATGTTAGCCTTCTAATATACTTGAGATCTATTTCTATATGTGGTTATGTATGTATGATTCAGTCACTTTTGGACTATATATATCTATTCGTTCTAGTAAAATTATTTATTTTTAGGCTATATTTAGTATTATTTTGAAAATGCTATTTAAAATATACCACACTATTACCACGATATAGCGTCCATATCGTTTGAAGGTGGCTGCCGCTAATTCATTTAGCACGCTATTTTAAACCTTGGTTAAGACGCGTTTGGCGGCCTGCATCCAGGCTGGTGGGGAAATACCGTACCCAAGTGCTTAAAAGATTGCATCTTTTAGCTGGAAAACATTAGGGCATGTCCAACACAGGCGCTACTGCAAGGGCGCTAGGAATTATTTCCTCGTCGTTTGGCGGTTGGAGAGGCTAATCCCAGCGGTAGTCCTAGCGTCGACGCAAAAGAAAGCAGGGGCGTGAAACTCTTTTCACCTGTCCTAGCTAAAGCACCGGAACCAACAGGAAGTCAGTCTGTCATCAGCAATTAGCGCTGCAAGGAGAGTACCTGGAGGATTTTACAATCTTTTGACATTCATTTGTTCTCTATTAGCGCCATATAGTATATAGCATTGTAATGCCCTTATACTCCTCTCAACATTAAAAAAAAGGTGTGCATATACTAATAACAGTTGCTGAAATGAAACTAAAAATAAACAGACATGCACGGTTTACGAAGGATGGAAATACAGAGTTCATCACCATCCGTTTTAAATTATAAGATTAGATTACTTCAATGTGGGTTTACATACGCACTAAAATGAGTAAACAGACACACTGAAATGGGTCCAGGTATATAAGATTCAGAAAAAAGGAAGAGCATCTTAAGATACAGAACAGGTTACTAAATTGTTCAAACATATCGTACAAAAAAGATTATTTGCTCCAGAAAGATTCATGGCTCAGTTTAGGGTTGCATCAACATGCGGATATTTTTCAGACTAGGCTTAAACCACATTGTCGCCTGTCGGGGAAATCCCCAACCATCTTCTGGAAGGGTGATAACTCCCATGAGCTCATTTTCCCCTTGCTGCGGGTTACAACGACAAATACAACTAAATGCTGGTTCCCGAAATGCATAGTACGCGATGTACACACAATTTGACCTCATGAATGGAGTCAATGTTCCATCAGGAGCATTGCCATCATTTATCTTCAGGTTCAATGGATAATTCAGTCCAATGAACAGAGAGTGTGTGCCAAGGCTGTCAACTCGACTCCAATTGGGTCCAATCAGGGATAGATCTTTCTCAAAAACATGTATGACAGGGGCAGGACACTCCCGCAGGATAAGGCCATTACCATGATGCAGAACTTCTGCAGGCTCAAGGTGATCATTGCTACGTATATACCGATCTTCATGGATGATCATCAAGCGCTTGCCATCGGCTGATCGAGCTAAAAACCATCTGCCAGATGGTTCCTTCATCGGTGATGGGATCACGAATGGCGGGGCAAGGTGTGCATCTGCATTGTAAACGGAGACAACAAAAAATAGTGTTTGAATGGCTCGGGAAGACAATAATACCAGTAGCTGCAACTTCACATTTGTAGGATCAAATGGAGGATGCAGTCATTATACTTGTATAAAATCTCGAAGAAATAAAATTGTTCCCATTTGAGATGTATGTTAATTACACTCATATTCATTGATGGTAGATACATGTCTCAACCTTATCTGATCCATGATTGTAATGCTTTGAGTACATCGAATATTGAAATAAATTGAAAGTTTGCATGCATCAATTGATGAAGAGGCCAGGGCTAAGCTCCTTATTCATATTCTGACAAGAGCATGCGGTAACTAATTCAGGAATGCATTCATATACTGCAATAATCTGGTTTGGGTTGACAGATTAGTGCACAGCATATACTACTGTAATTCGTTTGTAGCAATGGTTCAGTCAGGTTAGGATAATTTAATGGTGCACAGTCATTTGAAAGGTGAAAAAAAGTCTTAGTGAGCAATTAGTTATTTCAGTTACAATATATCATGAATGGGCTTGATATTAAAATTTATTGCGAAGTATATCATATGGATTGAAGAATTACCAGCCTGTGATTGATCCCAGCAATATGTGGTGCCGGTCCACCCATCCACCGCAACAATAAAGCCGTTGTGCTCGATGGCATCACTGTAATCTACACCCCAACTAGCAAGAGAGAATAACCTCCACTCCTGGCTACCATTAGCCAGGTAAGCGAGTCCAGAATTGAATAGAGCGATGAGCTTGTAATCTGAGTAATGTCCAGCTTTTGTGGGCACTTCGCAAATTACAATCTTCAACAAAAACATGGCACGCCCATACGTCATGTACCTTTCAGGAGGCAAGTCGGGGAAGCCAATCCATTCCTCCCGAAAAATGTTGCAAGTTTCCGACGATGGTAGGGAGATTTCTTGGTGCGTGTAGATGTTCGCGAGGAACCAGTTCCCACCACTGTCCACGCCGGCGATCCAGTCGCCATTCATGCCAACCCAGAATCTATTGTCCATGAACGGCAGGATGGCCGTGCGCCGAGGATGGTCGAGGGGCACAACGTGGTACACCGTGTGGTGCGCACTACTATCATCATAGTGCCAATGGGCAGAATCGGGCATCGGCAAGCAGGGTCCATCCCAATGGTGTAGATTCATGTTGTCGGCGACATGGCGGCACAGCGTTTTGGAGCATGCGGCCAGCCGGACGTCGACTGTAACGTCCAGACTCTGGGCAATGAGATTGAACAGCTCGGCGGGGAGCTTCCCCCAGTCGCCATCCAGCTGGTCGTCGTTCGATGCCGCCATGGAGACGAGATGGATTTAAAAGGGCGGATGCAAGTATGTGTGATTGGAGTTTTGTAGGAGAGTCGAGCGGGAAGGAGGAGTGCTGCGGTTCTGCGGAGGGGTGAGGAGAGAAAGCTATGCAAATGGGAGATCTAGAGGATGAAAAAACTTCTAGCAGCGGTTGGCGAGTGGAGAACGATGATGGAAGTGGAGAGCCAAGGATGGAAACGATGGACATGAAGAGTAGGAGTGGATATGACTTTTTTTATTCTTCAGCAGCTGCATCGAGGCGCCGAGTAAAACTTCGGCTAGGATAGCACGCCACTACGTCCTGGTGCAGTTACTGTCCCGTCAAATCAGTTTGACCACAGAAATGGTTTCTTTATTACAGTATAACTTAATTTTTTCGAACAATATATACTAGTACTCCATTTAATATAATCACTCCGATTCATATTACTTGTCAAATGATATGGATGAATCTAGAACTAAAATGTGTCTAGATATATCTATATTATAGTCAACTAATATGAATCCGAGTTTGTTTGGTTCAAAGGATTTCTAAAGGTATCTTGTACGGAGTAGGATTTTTACACATAGGGATTTTTCCTATAGAGCTTGCTTGATTCAAAGGATTGAGAACCCTCCAAAATACCTATGGATTGCTTTCTCTACAATCCTATCTCTCGGTAATATTGCTATGTGTCTATAACAACTATGAAATGAACTCAATCTCAATAGAAATTTCCTTTGTCTTTCCTAATCAAACAACTAGTTATTTTATGTCTTCGTTTACAAATTAAGATAATTTTTAGGTTATAGGTAATCGTCGAGCTTATGTGATCATCTTTTATGATCAAACTTACTTGATCAGCCGCGGAGGCGCAAAGGAGCAGTGGTGTGCATTAATACGGCCGCATGGGGAAGGCACAGCTAGCGACGATGAGACGTATCGCCAGCATTGGCCTAGGGAACCGTCGCCACCATTAATAAAAGCTATCCCTTTGGGCACCATGTCTCCCACTACTCGTGTCACGCGCGCATGGCTGGGGAAGCCGGACAGAAAACATGACAACCAGGGGGAAAATGAATAAAAATAATACAAAGTCGAAAATATTTCGAAAAATAAACTTTGTACTTCGTAAGAAACTCCATGCGTTTAGCAAATGCGAAGGCAATATGTAGAAACACGTCTAGACCACGTCTAGAACCACTTCCCAAAGCTTAAGGATTATATTGATTTTTAGAAAGTCAAACTATGTTAAGTTTGACTAAGTTTTTACCAAAAGCATTAATATGCAAGATACAAAATCAATATTATTAGATAGAAAATAAATTATATTTTCATATGGTGTCTACAAAATATTATATGTGCTGATAGATTCTTCTAAGAGTTTGGTCGAACTTTACTTGGTTTGACTTTTCAAGAAAAATATACAAAGCTTTAAGCATTGGAACGGAGGTATTTTTCGAAGCACCTACTTGTCTTTAGAAGACAAAAGAAAACATGGAGTAAGGTTGTTTTTTGTGCAAAAGTTTACGTCAAAATCTGGTTATTTGTGTAAAAAGAATCTCAAATTGTGTTATGTGCAAAAACTGCACCAAGAAGTGGTGGTATGTGCAATTTCCTCCATCACACAAAAGGCAAGCCATTGATACATATATAATTGTGAATAATTACAAAAGTAGTAGGCAGCTAATAAGCGCACATGATTAAACTGCTATGCGAGATCTTCAGCCACCAGAAGTCGTTCCCGCGCCTCTCTAGCATTGAAAATCACGCGTTCTGCGACTTCCATCAAAGAGACAAGCTGAGCTTTGATCCGTTCTCCCAGATGAATGGCCTCGTCACAACTCCTACGAGCACAGGCCGTGATCTCATCCACTTCTAGGAAAGACACCGCCTGCTTGTACCGAAATATCTTGATCCCTAACTCTCTGTTCTCCTCCCGCATGCTGGCAAGATCCAACTTCATCCTCCGACAAGATAAGCAAGGGGAGTGATCCTGCCAAAGGTAACAACAAACATATCGAGCGTTACCGGCAAACGAAGGGCACAAATTGGCTGATTAACGAATATGGTCACTAACATGTAGGACAGACTTAAGTGGTGTCTACATGTCAGTGACTCGAAGTACCCAAAAACCAGCAACCCAAAGTCAGCTAGTAATATTAACCTCCGTCTTCAGCTCCTTCATCCTCTTGAACGGCGGGGAAGCTGGCAACTTATCTTCTTCTACGACCTCTCGCTGGAACCTGACGTCGAAGGATGAGAGATCCCGCGAACGGATGTGCTGCGCTCGCGCGTGCGATTCCCCGGGCGCTTCGGCGTAACTCGGAGTTCTCCGCGCCGAGATGCGGAAGTTCCGCTCCCGGGGCCTTGTTGACCCTAAGCCGAGATAGCTCCTGTGTAAGCCGACGAAAAATGTTCAAAATGTTACGGATCGGGCATATCATTACCGAGTGCAAACGAGGTAAGTGAATCTCCGGGATCTCGCCCAACGACCGCGGTTGGTCCAATGCCACCACATCTTCTCCGAGATTGACTAACTCCTTTACATCATCTTCTCCGACATTGACTATCTCCTTTACATCATCTTCTGCTCCGAGCTTGACCATCTCCTTTACATCATCTTCTCCTGCGAGCTTGATCATCTGCCTCACATCATCTTCTCCGGCGATATCGACCCTCTCCTGCGGAAGATAACAGATATAAGTCCGAGTATTACCAGCAAAACGAAGGTAATTAAAAGAGGCGTAGTAACCCTTGTGTCCTGGCTAATCAACGGCGGGGACGCTGAGCCCGCATCGTCTCCTCCGAGATCTCCCTTCGCAGGCAGGATTGTTAGAGACAGTGTACTTCTGGTAGTAGTATTTATGCGTGGGGCGCCAGGGGGTCGAGAAGCTAGGACTGCATCTTCTCCTCCGAGCTCTTCCTTGGTAGACATGACAAATGAAACGAGGTGTGGGGGGCGTAAAAGGTATAAAATGGCGGACGGCCGCCCCGCCTCGGCCCTCCAAGGCTTAATTTTTTTGCCTTACTAAACTAAAAACCCTATTTTGCGTCTCACACGGACTGCCCTCAGAGGGCTGCAGGGTCCCATGCGTGCAGGTCCCACACTTCAGTGAGCACAAGTCATGTGCGGTAGATAGGCAAACTTCCAACAATCTTCTTTGTCAAGTGAAGACACGTCGTCAAGACTCTCTCTCTCCCCCCCTTTTGTCATTGAAAAAAAAGAATATTAGACGGGCGCGTAGCCTGCACTGCAGGGGGGCGATTTTGACAAAAGTAATCCTTTTGGCGAAGAAAAACACAGAAAGCCACACAAAAAGGTTAGTCCAGTGAAATAGATTGCTCAGAGGGTCAGTCCGTAATTTTCTTTGCCAAAAGGGTTATTTCTGTCAAAATCGCCGCACTGCAGGTTTGCAGCACTGAAAAACCTTGCGTGCCAGTCAACATCACTTCTCGGAAAGGTTGAAGCATTTCCAGTACGCTAAAGTTTGGTTTTCTGCATTATTTTTCACGAGCTAAATTATAAACTCTTTTAGGCATTATTTTTCACGCAAAAAAAGATAAACCATCACCGATTTGTTGTACCATTACTTTTCACGCAAAAATGATAAACCATCACCCATTTGTTGTAGCCATTACTTTTTCACGCAAAAAATGATAAACCATCACCGATTTGTTGTAGCCATTACTTTTCATGCAAAAAATGATAAACCATCACCCATTTCTTGTAGCCATTACTTTTCACGCAAAAAATGATAAACCATCACCGATTTCTTGTAGCCATCCCTCCGGTCTTATTTAATTGACTCAAATTTAGTATGAAGTTGTACTAAATCCGAGTCAATTAAAAGAGACCGGAGGGAGTACTTTTCACGCTAAAAACGATAAACAATCACCGATTTCTTGTAGCTACTACCGTCAAATGAAAACTATCACAAATTACCATTTCTTTTAGGCATTACTTTTCACGATAAAATGATAAACTATATCATGAAGTTCCATTTCCGTCAAGATAGTCCGCATTACTTTTTTGTTGAGATATAAACCCCCACAACGGCCATCTCCTCCTTAATTTATTGTGTAAACCCCCCACAACGGTCATCTCCTCCTTAATTTATTGTGTAAACCCCTACAACGGTCCTCTCTCCCTTATAAACAACCAGAACGGCCATCCCTTGTGTCAATAGGTTCTGCCTCTCTCTTCGTTCACATACACTTGATCCATTGCCATGGCTTCCACGTCTCGGATGCCAACCAGAAGGGGAAGGGGAAGGGGCGACCGAGGTTATGGATCATCATCATTGCCACCACCACCGTCAACACTGCCTTTGATCATAGAGGAGTTCTTCATCGTCGTCTATGAAGACCCTTTGGTCAAGAAGGTACGTACGCGTTCTCACATATATGATGCATGTGATTAATTATGGGCATGTTCTATAAAACCTTTAATTTCAAACGATCGGCGCTCGATCTCTTTGCAGCTTCTCCCAAAAAAGTTTGTGGACTATCTTGATGGCCAGGAGCCAGCTAAAGTGTATCTGCGAGCAGCTGACTGCGGTCCTCGTCTCTGGACCGTGGAGGTCCTATTTGACTGACAAGGCCGGATGTACCTCGACAAGGGCTGGGAGAATTTTTCCATCGCGCACGGTGTGGATTTCGTCTGCTTCGTACACTTAAAATGTGAAGGCGATGATGTGCTCACAGTGAAGGTGTTCGACAGAACAATGTGCAGGAAGTACTACTACTCGGAGGACGAAGATACTGACAATGAAAGCGATGACGACGTGAAGCCATGCATCCATCCCCTTTAGATAAGGGGATTGTGACAAAGAATATATATGTAGCTTCATATGCATCGATTTAGAGATCTAGCTATGTTCTATATATTATGCATTTAAAATATAATATCGAAATTTCCACCATGATTCGAGCACCACAGCCTCCAAACGATGTCGATGCCGATGCCAATATCGGCATGGTCGGAATGGCTATGCTCGCCGCCACTTCTAGGTCACCGTAGGGATGCACCGTGTTTAGCATAAGATTCACTTAAGATTAAGCGGCAAAAATACACGGAAGGAGACGAAGGGAGAGAAGTGAGGGGGCCCTCTTATTTATTGTGTCTGACCTTTTTCGGGCCGTGTTGATGATACGTCTCCGACGTATCGATAATTTCTTATGTTCCATGCCACATTATTGATGATATCTACATGTTTTATGCATACTTTATGTCATATTTATGCATTTTCCGGCACTAACCTATTAACGAGATGCCGAAGAGCCGGTTGTTGTTTTCTGCTGTTTTTGGTTTCAGAAATCCTAGTAAGGAAATATTCTCGGAATTGGACGAAATCAACGCCCAGGGGCCTATTTTTTCATGAAGCTTCCAGAAGACCGAAGAGGATACGAAGTGGGGCCACGAGGTGGCCAGACACCAGGGCGGCGCGGCCTGGCCCTTGGCCGCGCCGGCCTGTCGTGTGGGGCCCTCGTGTGGCCCCCTGACCTATCTCCTCCGCCTACTTAAAGACTTCGTCGCGAAACCCCCAGTACCGAGAGCCACGATACGGAAAACCTTCCAGAGACGCCGTCGCCGCCAATCCCATCTCGGGGGATTCAGGAGATCGCCTCCGGCACCCTGCCGGATAGGGGAATCATCTCCCGGAGGACTCTTCACCGCCATGGTCACCTCCGGAGTGATGAGTGAGTAGTTCACCCCTGGACTATGGGTCCATAGCAGTAGCTAGATGGTCGTCTTCTCCTAATTGTGCTATCATTGTTGGATCTTGTGAGCTGCCTAGCATGATCAAGATCATCTATCTGTAATGCTACATGTTGTGTTTGTTGGGATCTGATGAATAAGTGAATGCTATCTTATGTTTATTATCAATATCATCTATGTGTTGTTTATGATCTTGCATGCTCTCCGTTGCTAGTAGAGGCTCTGGCCAAGTTTTTTCTTGTAACTCCAAGAGGGAGTATTTATGCTCGATAGTGGGTTCATGTCCCCATTAAATCTGGGGGAGTGACAGAAACCTCTAAGGTTGTGGATGTGTTGTTGCCACTAGGGATAAAACATCAATGCTATGTCTAAGGATATATTCGTTGATTACATTACGCACCATACTTAATGCAATTGTCTGTTGTTTGCAACTTAATACTGGAGGGGTTTGGATGATAACCTGAAGGTGGACTTTTTAGGCATAGATGCATGCTGGATAGCGGTCTATGTACTTTGTCATAATGCCCAATTAAATCTCACAATACTCATCATAACATGTATGTGCATGGTCATGCCCTCTTTATTTGTCAATTGCCCAACTGTAATTTGTTCACCCAACATGCTTATTCTTATCGGAGAGACACCACTAGTGAACTGTGGACCCCGGTCCATTCTTTTACATCGAATACAATCTACTGCAATACTGGTTCTACTGTTTTCTGCAACAATCATCATCCACACTATACATCTAATCCTTTGTTACAGCAAGCCGGTGAGATTGACAACCTCACTGTTACGTTGGGACAAAGTATCTTGGTTGTGTTGTGCAGGTTCCACGTTGGCGCCGGAATCCCTGGTGTTGCGCCGCACTACATCTCGCCGCCATCAACCTTCAACGTGCTTCTTGGCTCCTACTGGTTCGATAAACCTTGGTTTCTTACTGAGGGAAAACTTGCCGCTGTACGCATCACACCTTCCTCTTGGGGTTCCCAACGGTCGCATGCTGTACGCGTATCAAGACTGTTTTCTGGCGTCGTTGCCAGGGAGATCAAGACACGCTGCAAGGGGAGTCTCCGCTTCCAATCTCTTTACTTTGTTTTTGTCTTGCTTTATTTTATTTACTTCTTTGTTTGCTGCATCATATTAAAAACACAAAAAAAATAGTTACTTGTTTTACTTTACTTAATTCCATGCATCTTTTTGTTTCTTGTTCGCTAGTTAGGCATAATGGAAAATAAGTGTGAGCTTTTTAATCTATTTCCTGAGTTAAGACATGGATTGTTTGCTGCGAAAATTAAAAAACCTATGGAACATATTAGTATGAACGCTTTGAACACCATTGTTGCTAATGATATGGAAAATTCTAAGCTTGGGGAAGCTGGTTTTGATGAGCATGATATTTTTAGTCCCCCAAGCATTGAGGAGAAAATTTACTTTGATGATACTTTACCTCCTATTTATGATGATTATAATGATAGTGGTCTTTTGGTGCCACCTACTATGGAGAGTAAATTTTGTTATGATTATACTATGCCTACTATACTTGATGAGAATAATAATGATAGCTATTTTGTTGAATTTGCTCCCACTATTACTAATAAAATTGATTATGCTTATGTGGAGAGTAATTATTTTATGCATGAGACTCGTGATAAGAATGCTTTATGTGATAGTTATATTGTTGAGTTTGTCCATGATGCTACTGAAAATCTTTATGAGAGAGGAAAATATGGGTGTAGAAATTTTCATGTTGCTAAAACACCTCTCTTTTTGCTGAAAATCTTGAAGATGCACTTGTTTTATCTTTCTATGCTTGTTGCATTATGCTTCATGAATTAGTTTATTTACAAGATTCCTTTTCATAGGAAGTGGGTTAGGCTTAAATTTGTTTCATACTTGCCTTTTGATGCTCTCTTTTGCTTCAACTCTTATTTCTTGCGAGTGCATCATTTAAATTACTGAGCCCATCTTAATGGCTATAAAGAAAAGCGCTTATGGAAGACAACCCATGATTTTACTACTGCACTTTATTTTATATTTGAGTCTTGGAAGTTGTTACTACTGTAGCAACCTCTACTTATCTTATTTTGTTGCATTGTTGTGCCAAGTAAAGTCTTTGATAGTAAGGTTCATACTAGATTTGGATTACTGCGCAGAAACAGATTTCTTTGCTGTCACGAATCTGGGCCTAATTCTCTGTAGGTAACTCAGAAAATTATGCTAATTTACGTGAGTGATCATCAGATATGTAAGCAACTTTCATTCAATTTGAGAATTTTCATTTGAGCAAGTCTGGTGCCTCAATAAAATTCGTCTTTACGAACTGTTCTGTTTTGACAGATTCTGCCTTTTATTTCGCATTGCCTGTTTTGCTATGCTTGATGGATTTTTCGATTCCATTAACTTTCAGTAGCTTTGCGCAATGTCCAGAAGTGTTAATAATGATTATGTCACCTCTGAACATGTAAATTTTGATTGAGCACTAACCCTCTAATGTGTTGTTTTGAGTTTGGTGTGGAGGAAGTTTTCAAGGATCAAGAGAGGAGGATGATACAATATGATCTAGGAGAGTGAAAGCTCTAAGCTTGGGGATGCCCCGGTGGTTCACCCCTGCATATATCAAGAAGACTCAAGCGTCTAAGCTTGGGGATGCCCAAGGCATCCCCTTCTTCATCGACAACATTATCAGGTTCCTCTAGTGAAACTATATTTTTATTCCATCACATCTTATGTACTTTGCTTGGAGCGTCGTTTTTTGTTTGTTTTTGTTTTTGTTTGAATAAAATGGATCCTAGCATTCATTGTGTGGGAGAGAGACACGCTCCGCTGTTGCATATGGACAAATATGTCCTTAGGCTTTACTCATAGTGTTCATGGCGAAGGTTGAATCTTCTTCGTTAAATTGTTATATGGTTGGAATCGGGAAATGCTACATGTAGTAATTGCTATAATGTCTTGGATAATTTTATACTTGGCAATTGTTGTGCTCATGTTTAAGCTCTTGCATCATATACTTTGCACCCATTAATGAAGAAATACATAGAGCTTGCTAAAATTTGGTTTGCATAATTGGTCTCTCTAAGGTCTAGATAATTTCTAGTAAAGTGTTTGAACAACAAGGAAGACGGTGTAGAGTCTTATAATGTTTACAATATGTCTTTTATGTGAGTTTTGCTGCACCGGTTCATCCTTTTGTTTGTTTCAAATAGCCTTGCTAGCCTAAAACCTTGTATCAAGAGGGAATACTTCTCATGCATCCAAAATCCTTGAGCCAACCACTATGCCATTTTTGTCCACCATACCTACCTACTACATGGTATTTCTCCGCCATTCCAAAGTAAATTGCTTGAGTGCTACCTTTAAAATTTCTATCCTCTACCTTTGCAATATATAGCTCATGGGACAAATAGCCTAAAAACTATTGTGGTATTGAATATGTACTTATGCACTTTATCTCTTATTAAGTTGCTTGTTGTGCGATAACCATGTTCCTGGGGACGCCATCAACTACTCTTTGTTAAATATCATGTGAGTTGCTATGCATGTCCGTCTTGTCTGAAGTAAGGGAGATTTACCACTAGAATGGTTAGAGCATGCATAATGTTAGAGAAGAACATTGGGCCGCTAACTAAAGCCATGATCCATGGTGGAAGTTTCAGTTTTGGACAAATATCCTCAATCTCATATGAGAAAATTAACTGGTGTTGAATGCTTAAGCATTAAAGAGGAGTCCATTATCTGTTGTCTATGTTGTCCCGGTATGGATGTCTAAGTTGAGAATAATCAAAAGCGAGAAATCCAATGCGAGCTTTCTACTTAGACCTTTGTACAGGCGGCATAGAGGTACCCCTTTGTGACACTTGGTTAAAACATATGTATTGCGATGATAATCTAGGTAATCCGAGCTAATTAGGACAAGGTGCGGGCACTATTAGTATACTATGCATGAGGCTTGCAACTTGTAGGATATAATTTACATGACACATATGCTTTATTACTACCGTTGACAAAATTGTTTCTTGTTTTCAAAATCAAAGCTCTAGCACAAATATAGCAATCAATGCTTCCTCTGCGAAGGGCCTTTCTTTTACTTTTATGTTGAGTCAGTTCACCTATTTCTCTCCACCTCAAGAAGCAAACACTTGTGTGAACTGTGCATTGATTCCTACATACTTGCATATTGCACTTGTTATATTACTTTACATTGACAATATCCATGAGATATACATGTTATAAGTTGAAAGCAACCGCTGAAACTTAATCTTCCTTTGTGTTGCTTCAATACCTTTACTTTGAATTATTGCTCTATGAGTTAACTCTTATGGAAGACTTATTGATGCTTGTCTTGAAAGTACTATTCATGAAAAGTCTTTGCCATATGATTCATTTGTTTACTCATGTCATTTACCATTGTCTTGGATCACTACATTCATTACATATGCTTACAATAGTATGATCAAGGTTATGATGGCATGTCACTCCAGAAATTATCCTTGTTATCGTTTACCTGCTTGGGACGAGCAGGAACTAAGCTTGGGGATGCTGATACGTCTCCGACGTATCGATAATTTCTTATGTTCCATGCCACATTATTGATGATATCTACATGTTTTATGCATACTTTATGTCATATTTATGCATTTTCCGGCACTAACCTATTAACGAGATGCCGAAGAGTCAGTTGCTGTTTTCTGCTATTTTTGGTTTCAGAAATCCTAGTAAGGAAATATTCTCGGAATTGGACGAAATCAACGCCCAGAGGCCTATTTTTCCACGAAGCTTCCAGAAGACCGAAGAGGATATGAAGTGGGGCCACGAGGTGGCCAGACACCAGGGCGGCGCGGCCTGGCCCTTGGACGCGCCGGCCTGTCGTGTGGGGCCCTCGTGTGGCCCCCTGACCTATCTCCTCCGCCTACTTAAAGCCTTCGTCGCGAAACCCCCAGTACCGAGAGCCACGATACGGAAAACCTTCCAGAGACGCCGCCGCCGCCAATCCCATCTCGGGGGATTCAGGAGATCGCCTCCGGCACCCTGCCGGAGAGGAAAATCATCTCCCGGAGGACTCTTCACCGCCATGGTCGCCTCCGGAGTGATGAGTGAGTAGTTCACCCCTGGACTATGGGTCCATAGCAGTAGCTAGATGGTCGTCTTCTCCTGATTGTGCTATCATTGTTGGATCTTGTGAGCTGCCTAACATGATCAAGATCATCTATCTGTAATGCTACATGTTGTGTTTGTTGGATCTGATGAATAAGTGAATGCTATGTTATATTGATTATCAATATCATCTATGTGTTATTTATGATCTTGCATGCTCTCCGTTGCTAGTAGAGGCTCTGGCCAAGTTTTTTGCTTGTAACTCCAAGAGGGAGTATTTATGCTCGATAGTGGGTTCATGTCTCCATTAAATCTGGGGGAGTGACAGAAACCTCTAAGGTTGTGGATGTGCTGTTGCCACTAGGGATAAAACATCAATGCTATGTCTAAGTATATATTCGTTGATTACATTACGCACCATACTTAATGCAATTGTCTGTTGTTTGCAACTTAATACTGGAGGGGTTCGGATGATAACTCTGAAGGTGGACTTTTTAGGCATAGATGCATGCTGGATAGCGGTCTATGTACTTTGTCATAATGCCCAATTAAATCTCACAATACTCATCATAACATGTATGTGCATGGTCATGCCCTCTTTATTTGTCAATTGCCCAACTGTAATTTGTTCACCCAACATGCTTATTCTTATCGGAGAGACACCACTAGTGAACTGTGGACCCCGGTCCATTCTTTTACATCGAATACAATCTACTGCAATACTGGTTCTACTGTTTTCTGCAACAATCATCATCCACACTATACATCTAATCCTTTTTTACAGCAAGCCGGTGAGATTGACAACCTCACTGTTACGTTGGGACAAAGTATCTTGGTTGTGTTGTGCAGGTTCCACGTTGGCGCCGGAATCCCTGGTGTTGCGCCGCACTACATCTCGCCGGCATCAACCTTCAACGTGCTTCTTCGCTCCTACTGGTTCGATAAACCTTGGTTTCTTACTGAGGGAAAACTTGCCGCTGTACACATCACACCTTCCTCTTGGGGTTCCCAACGGTCGCGTTCTGTACGCGTATCAGTTGACTGTTGTTCAGGGTTTGTCACTGCGCAGGACGTGCGAGCGAGCGAGGCCGATAATGAGAGAGATGTTTTTCTTTTTTTGAGAGAGAGAGGGACAACCGAAGGATCCTGAAGGACTCAGACTTCCAATACGCACCAGAGCACAGTTTACAACAAGACACGGAATAAACAGGAAATTTCATCTAAATCGCTAACTTTTACATGGAAGACCCCACGCTGAAAGCAAGAAATGTGATCGGGTCCTTAATAGCCACCGCCCAAATTGATCCTCGTCGCAGCCGGGGACGAACCACTTAGCGCGCCCAAACTTTGTCTTATGAATTCAAGCATGAAGAGAAATGGTTTTTGGTTTCAAACATGGAAATTTCAAGAACCCCCCCCCCCCAAAGCTTCATTTTAGAGTGACTAAGAAGGATCCAGGCTTACCTTTTCATTTTCATGTTTTAAACTTGTTTAAATCCTGGTCAAAACTAGGATTTGACCAAGATTCAAATGGGCATAAAAAATAAAAATAAAAGCACATAGCCTTTTATGTCATATAATGAGCATTCAAGTTGATAAACATGGTCTAGACATATTAAAACTAGAAAATTCATGTATCTATACCCTGGCCCTAACCCTAAACTCCGTCTTATGAAGTCAAGCATGAAGAGAAGTGGTTTTGGGTTTCAAACATGGAAATTTCAAAAACCTCCCAAAAACTTCATCTTAGAGTGACTAAGAAGGATCCATGCTTACCTTTTCATTTTCATGTTTTAAATTAACTTGTTTAAATCTTGGTCGAACCTAGGATTTGACCAAGATTCAAATGGGCATAAACATTCAGAAAAGAACAAAAAATGAAAAACCAACGCACATATAGTCTTCTTATGTCATATAGTAAGCATTCAAGTTGATAAACAAGCACCATGTCTAGACATATTCAAACCCGACAAATCATGTATCTACCCCCTAACCCTAAACTCTGTCTTATGAAGTCAACCATGAAGAGAAGTGGTTTTGGGTTTCAAACATTGAGATTTCAAGAACCCCCCAAAAGCTTCATTCTAGAATGACTAAGAAGGATCTAGGCTTACCTTTTCATTTTCATGTTTTAAACTTGTTTAAATCTTGGTCAAACCTAGGATTTGACCAAGATTCAAATGGGCATAAACATTACGAAAAAATCAAAAATGAAAAACCAAAGCACATAGCCTTCTTATGTCCTATATAATATATAGTAAGCATTCATGTTGATGAACAAGGTATAGACATATTCAAAACAGAAAAAGCATGTATCTACCCCCTAATCATTAACTATATCTTATGAAGTCAAGCAAGAAGAGAAGTGGTTTTGGGTTTCAAACATGAAAATTTCAAAAAATTCCCAAAAGCTTAATTTTAGAGAGACTAAGAAGGATCCAAGCTTTCTTTTCATTTTCATGTTTTAAGCTTGTTTAAATATTGGTCGAACCTAGGATTTGATCAAGATTCAAATGGGTATAAAAATTCAAAAAAAAAATCAAAAATTTAAAAACTAACGCACATATAGTCTTCTTATGTCATATAGTAAGCATTCAAGTTGATAAACAAGCATGTCTAGACATATTGAATCCACATGAATCATGTATCAAACCCCTAACCCTAAACTTTGTCTTATGAAGTCAAGCATGAAGAGAAGTGGTTTTGGGTTTCAAACATGGAAAATTCAAGAACCCCCCAAAGCTTCATTTTAGAGTGACTAAGAACGATCCATGCTTACCTTCTCATTTTCATGTTTTAAACTTGTTTAAATCCTGGTCAAAACTAGGATTTGACCAAGATTCAAAGGGGCATAAAAATAAAAAAGCACATAGCCTTTTTATGTCATATAATGAGCATTCAAGTTGATAAACATGGTCTAGACATATTAAAACTAGAATAATCATGTATCTACCCTGTCCATGTTTAAGCCAAAAGCCCCATTTCATATATTTCGAACTTATTCAAATTTCGTTTAAATATGAAAAACATACAAGTTATAGCACAGATAATGCATACATGTTCACACATACTGCACTAGATGCTAATTAACCCTAAAGTTTGAGGCCATTTGGATGAGGTCGAAAAAATTCTTGGATTAGAAATGGGGTTGTTCAAACCCCGTAGTTGTATTTTTTTGAACTTCATTTGTAGTACTGGGAAAAACCCTAGTTTAACCAATTTAATTATAGATTCGTATGTCGATTTTTCTACTTTTTTATTATTACTATGCAGCACATGTGTGTTTGCCCGTTGAGTGAAACTCGGAGGAAGAGGGATCACTCGGAAGGAGATAAGAAGGGAGAGCATTATGGTGTGTCTCCCCTTTTTCGGGTGATGATGTTGACTGTTGTGCAGGGTTTGTTAGTGCGCAGGAGGTGCGAGCGAGTCGAGCGAGGCCGAGAATGAGAGAGATTTGTTTTTTTTTTGTGAAAGGGACAGCCGAAGGATCCTGAAGGACCTAGAGACTTCCAATACGCATGCTGATGCATCTTCTCTTGACAAAGAAGATGGCTGGGAGTCTGCGTACCTAATGCACATGACTTGTGCTCACTGAAGTGTGGGACCTCACGCATGGGCACCACACGTAAGTGACAGACCTGTTGGTGTAAAAACTCGGTTGATTATTATAGTGCATTAGAACAAAGTTTCCTGTGGATTCAAGGGTAGGAAATCCAAGTTAACTCATTTACATGACATTATTTTTTCCATGAAGCCAAGTTAACTCATCTATCAATTGGTACATTTTGGTTATATTCGAAATTTTACTTGAAACTTGTTGGTCATGTCATTTTACTACTCGCCTAACACTTTTTCCGCGCGTGAAGGGAGGGGGTGGGCAGTATGCTACCCTGAATTTGTGTGACCCCCAAAAACTAGAAAATACGAGAGAGGCATCCAAAGAAACACACTCGTCCACAACCCCCCCTCCCCACTAAATTTGAAATCAAGCCAAACAAAAAAGGCAATCGAAAAGCATGGATTGTTCATCTTTTTCTATATAGTTAGGTTTAGGGTTTAGGGTTTATAGAGATGCACATATTTTCATTTCACATTTGTGATGTACAATAATACATAGGTAAGATACCAAGCATGACCTTTGTTAGAATAACCTTTAACGTCTTCTCTCACCTTTAGATTCAAATGGGCATAAACATTCAGAAAAAATCAAAAAAAAAAAAAAAACCAAAGCACATAGTCTTCTTATGTCATATAGTAAGAATTGAAGTTAATAAACAAGGTCTAGACATATTCAAACCAGACAAATCATGTATCTACACCTAACCCTAAACTTTGTCCTATGAAGTCAAGCATGAAGAGAAATGGTTTTCGGTTTCAAACATGGAAATTTCAAGAACCCCCCAAAAGCTTCATTTTAGAGTGACTAAGAAGGATCCGGGCTTACTTTTTCATTTTCATGTTTTAAACTTGTTTAAATCCTAGTCAAAACTAGCTAGGATTTGACCAAGATTCAAATGTGCATAAAAATAAAAATAAAAGCACATAGCCTTTTTATGTCATATAATGAGAATTCAAGTTGATAAACATGGTCTAGACATATTAAAACTAGAAAATTCATGTATCTATACCCTGGCCCTAACCCTAAACTCTGTCTTATGAAATCAAGCATGAAGAGAAGTGGTTTTGGGTTTCAAACATGGAAATTTCAAAAACCTCCCAAAAACTTCATCTTGGAGTGACTAAGAAGGATCCATGCTTACCTTCTCATTTTCATGTTTTAAATTAACTTGTTTAAATCTTGGTCAAACTTAGGATTTGATCAAGATTCAAATGGGCATAAAAATTCAAAAAAATAAAAAAATAAAAAACCAAATCACATAGCCTTCTTATGTCATATATATATAGTAAGCCTTCAAGTTGATGAACAAGGTCTAGACATATTCAAAACAGAAAAAGCATGTATCTACCCCCTAACCATTAACTCTGTCTTATGAAGTCAAGCATGAAGAGAAGTGGTTTTGAGTTTCAAACATGGAAATTTCAAAAACATCCTAAAAGCTTAATTTTAGAGTGACTAAGAAGGATCCAAGCTTACCTTTTCATTTTCATGTTTATGCTTGTTTAAATCTTGGTCAAACATAGGATTTGATCAAGATTCAAATGGGCATAAACATTCAAAAAAATTAAAAAATTAAAAACCAACGAACATATAGTCTTCTTATGTCATATAGTAAGCATTCAAGTTGATAAACAAGCATGTGTAGACATATTCAAACCCGACAAATCATGTATCTACCCCCTAACACTAAACTTTGTCTTATGAAGTCAAGCATGAAGAGAAATGGTTTTGGGTTTCAAACATGGAAATTTCAAGACCCCCCCCCCAAAGCTTCATTTTAGAGTGACTAAGAAGGATCCATGCTTACCTTTTTCATTTTCATGTTTTAAACATGTTTAAATCTTGGTCAAACCTAGGATTTGACCAAGACTCAAATGGGCATAAAAATGGGCATGAAAAATCAAAAAAATTAAAAACCAAAGCACATAGCCTTCTTATGTCATATATAGTAAGCATTCAACTTGATGAACAAGGTCTAGACATATTCAAAACAGACAAATCATGTATCTACCCCTATCCCTAAACTAGGTCTTATGATTTCTACCATGAAGAGAAGTCATTTTGGGTTTCAAACGTTTAAGACAAAAGCCCCATTTCATATATTTCAAGCTTATTCAAATTTGAAAGACATACAAGTTATAGCACACATAGTGCATACATGTTCACACATACTGCACTAGATGCTAATTAAACCTATAGTTTGAGGCCATTTGGATGAGGTCAAAAAAATTCTTGGATTAGAATGGGGTTGTTCGAAACCCGTAGTTGGATTTTTTTTGAACTTGATCTGTAGTCCTGGGCAAAACCGTAGTTTAACCTATTTAATTATAGATTCGTATGTTGATTTTTCTACTTTTTTATTATTACTATGTAGCACATGTGTGTTTGCCCGTCGAGTGAAACTCGGAGGAAGAGGGATCACTCGAAAGGAGAGAAGAAGGGAGAGCATTATGGTGTCTCCATTTTTCGGGTCATGATGTTGACTGTTGTGCAGTGTTTGTCAGTGCGCAGGAGGTGCGAGCGAGCGAGTCGAACGAGGCCGAGAATGAGAGAGATTTGTTTTTTTTGTCAGAGGAATAGCCGAAGGATCCTGAAGGACCCAGAGACTTCCAATACGCATCCTGAATTCCTGATGCGTCTTCTCTTGACAAAGAAGATGGCTGGGAGTTTGCGTACCTATTGCACGTGACTTGTGCTCACTGAAGTGTGGGACCTCACGCATGGGCACCACACGTAAGTGACATACCTGTTGGTGTAAAAACTTGGTTGATTATTATAGTGTATTAGAACAAAGTTTCATGTGGATTCAAGGGTAGGAAATCGAAGTTAACTCATTTACATGACATTGATTTTTCCATGAAGTAAAGTTAACACATCTATCAATTGGTACATTTTGGAGTGACTATAAGGATCCAGGCTTACTTATTCGTTTTCACGTGTTAAACTTGTTTAAATCTTGCTCAAACCTAGGATTTCACCAAGATTCAAATGGGCATGAAAATTCAAAAAAAATACCAATGCACATAGTATTCTTATGTCATATAGTAAGCATTCAAGATGATAAACAAGGTCTAGACATATTCAAAACAGGCAAATCATGTATCTACTCCCTAACGACCCTAAACTCTGTCTTATGAAGTAAGGCATGAAGAGAAGTGGTTTTGGGTATCAAACATGCAAATTCAAAAACCTCCCAAAAGATTCATTTTATAGTTACTAAGAAGGATCCATGCTTACCTTTTCATTTTCATGTTTTAAACTTGTTTAAATCTTGGTCAAACCTAGCTAGTATTTGACCAAGATTCAAATGGGCATAAAATTAAAAAAATCAGAAAAATGAAAAACCAAAGCATATGGCCTTCTTATGCCATATAGTAAGAATTCAAGTTGATAAATAAGGTCAAGACATATTCAAACTAGACAAATCATGTATCTACCCCTAACCCTAAACTCTGTCTTATGAAGTCAAGCATGAAGAGAAGTGGTTTTGCGTTTCAAACATGGAAATTTCAAAAACCTCCAAAAAAACTTCATCTTAGAGTGACTAAGAAGGATCCATGCTTACCTTTTCATTTTCATGTTTTAAATTAACTTGTTTAAATCTTCGTCAAACCTAGGATTTGACAAAGATTCAAATTGGCATAAACATTCAGAAAAAACAAAAAATGAAAAGCCAACACACATATAGTCTTCTTATGTCATATAGTAAGCATTCAAGTTGATCAACAAGCAGCATGTCTAGACATATTCAAACCCGACAAATCATGTATCTACCCCCTAACCCTAAACTATGTCTTATGAAGTCAATCATGAAGAGAAGTGGTTTTGGGTTTCAAACATTGAGATTTCAAGAACCCCCCAACAACTTCATTTTAGAATGACTAAGAAGGATATATGGATCGTAGTGAACAAGAGGGGGGTGAATGGACGCTACATCAAGTTTTAGTATTTTTCAATTTTAGCTGTGCGGAAGGTAAAGATGAATCCTTTAATGGTGTTGGTGTTCCTACAATGATCCTAGGACAAGTGCAACAAGCAAAGGAAACAACAAGATAGTAAGAGTAAGGAGCGGGACAACCGGATGGCGCCGAGACGAGGCGAGGTTTGTTTCCCGCAGTTCCTCTCACAAAAGAGAGTACATCTGCGTTGAGAAGGTGCTAGTCTCACACAAGAGACTAGGAGGCCACACCACGAAGGAAGGCCTCACCTTCTTCCTCGAGAGAGCTCCACAAAGGGGCCCCCCTTCTCCACTATGGCACCGGTCGAGGCGGTGATTCCTTCACAATTGTTGGGGCGAGCTCCACACCACAAGGAGGCTCCCAACAACCTATGGAGCTAGTACAACACCAAGCTAGCCTCCATAGGTGCACTTTCTCAAATGTCCCACCATAGGAACCCTAACACCAAGATCCACTAAGGAATAACAAGTATTGGTGAAATCTCTCTTGGTAGAACTATAGATCGGGGTCTCCTCCACCACTCCTCAAAATTTGGGCAAGATTGGTTGGATGTGGTTGGGGAGATCCACTAGGTTTAAGCTCAGCAACAATGGAGGAGAGAGAGAGAGAGAGAGGAGAGATAAAAACGAGTTGGGGAAGAAGGGCCCTTTAAATAGGCCCCCCGAAATCCAACCGTTATGTCCAGTTTTTGCCTAAGCGTTACTACCGCTTTTGGGAAGCGGTACTACCGCTCTGAGTTCTAAATCCCACAAATCTGGTCCATGTGGACATAGAGCGGTACTACCGCTCGCAGTACCACTCGAGGTACCGCAATAGGGTCCAAACCTTACTAGACTCAAAGAGGTACCACGGCGGTACCGAAGCGGTACTACCGTAACTAGTTACGGTACCGTGAGCGGTACCATGGGCGGTACTACCACTTGCAAGCGGTACTACCGCTACAGGTACCGCAGAGGTACCGTAACTCGTACTGTGGGTTGAATTCAGCACAAAACTTCAGAGCGGTACCGTGGGTGGTACCAGTAGGGGTAGCGGTACTACCGCTACTGGTACCGGTATTACCGGCCTGACAAAAACTGTATTTCTCCCCTTTTTCTCTCCAACCATGTCACCTCGCGATACACACACAAAACCAGAAAACCTATACACTACGCTTCAGTCCTCCGATCTTGACGTGTCCAGCGAGGTCACCGTGCACTTGCAAATCTAACAATGATACTCAAAGCACACGGTGAGAACCTTCAAGTGTTGTCATCAAACACACAAAACCCGGGGTTTAGACTTTGCTCTTACATTGGTTTCAGTACCTTTAACATGGCATATCACCATCCTTGTATGCACATTGCAATGATTCCATGTGTTCATTGTTTTTATACCTTTCCGGTATTTGCTTCTTCGCGATCGATAGAACACGTGCCCAAGATGATGAAGGACGACAACACCGAAGATCAATATTTGTTCATCGACGAACAATTCAAGTACAAGATATATGAAGATCCATATTTCTTTGTCAGGGACAAAGGCAAGCCCTAACCTAGTTCATATATGGTTTCGAAATGCTTTTACTTGTAGTTCCTACATATTGCATATGATTCCAATATGTTTTATCAATAGGTAGAATTATACTATCAAATGCATGTTCTATCCTTGTAGTCGAAATACCCTGATCCACTGCTCCTAGCACAATTATGTTTGGCTTATGTGCTTTGTTAGTGCCTTTATATCTCTATGCTTATCCATGCTTAATTCATTACGCTACTCGCTCCGGTCTTCGGACTGGAGCCTTCAAATGAAATGAATCAAGCATGACAGGTTGTTGTAGTAAGTGTGGAGATGATTTGATGAACATGATTAGGGATCTGACGAGAGGCCACATTGCGATGTGGTGGGTTGCTTCGTTTGTGCCACCCTAGGACCAGAGTTCTTGTCTCTTGATCCAAGACCGAGTGTACAACCACACATCTGGAGGTGTGGGACTCCCGTTAACTCACTAACTTTCTTAGATCTATCCATGAGCTACCTAGTTTGGGAGTTCCATTTTCCATACACATGAGTGTGTGCAAACGTTTGCAAATAGGTGCATACATACATGGAATGTGTTTGGGGTTGGCTCGGGGGTTAGAGTCCCCTGTGGTTAGAGTCCCCTAGGGTTAAAGTCCCTAGTAAACCAACCTCCGCACACAAACGATTTTGCGTCAAAGACGGCCGACATACGATGGTGGGTTTAAACCTTTTGGTGTGGCTCATGGAATAGGTTGATGTAAGGTAAAGGTTGTAGGCAATCACCCCTCCGCCAGTGCCCAAGCTGAAGGGTGTCATGTGGCTAATGGAGACGGTCGTCACGTGTGGGCAAAGTTGTACACTCATGCAGGGTTAAATCTTTTCGAAAAGCCGTGTCCACGGTTATGGACGACTTGGAGCTGGATGACGCGATCATAGAAAACATGAACCTAATTGTAAAACTTGTCAACAGTGTGAATAAGGATTCCCTCCTCCGGGGTTTGAGGGGGTTATCCGAGATGAGTGGTTTCAGATGATGATCATGATGATTATTCGGTGGATACAATATGGTAATCATTAGAGCTAGTGATATCGCTCTCTTATCCCCTTGTAAATGATTTGAGTAGTCGAGTTTCTACTCTCTCTCTCTCTCTCTATTACAAAGGAAAACTGGTTTTACACAAAATAATCTCTACATAAAGCCTCACACGCCCTCTTTGCTAACAGGTTGTACTAAGTCTTTCTTGAGTCCCAGTACTCAGCTTGTTACATTTGTGCTGCAGACAAAGTCTCTCCGGCAGATTGTGGTTTCTACGTTGACATCGACGAGTAGCTTGGAGTTCCTAGACAACAGCTTGGGGCTATAGAATGGGATGTCGCCGTTATGCTCCTGACCTCTTAAGCCTTTTGCTATCATTCTATGTCTAATAGAATAACTTGCTTTCGCTGATTGTTGTAGTGTTGGGTCAGTGACCTCTGCGTGTAATATTTGGATCTTGACTCTGTTAAGACTTGTAATTATTTGCTTTCGTTCGTAGAGTCATTATTGTGTTACTGAATCTCTCACTGTAGACTCTCGAGCTCATTGTTATGCAGTTTTAGTTATGATTAGCAGGGCGGTTGAGGTGTTGTTGTGCCAACGGTAATTTTGGTGCCTACCGATATTTCGGCCTAGGATTGGTACCCCAGTAGCCCTCGAATCCAGCCTGGCGGTATGGGGTGGTGTAGTGCCGTTTACAGACTGCCTGCCGGTATGATTCGGCCTGGGAGTGGTAACCCCAATAAACCTCATATCGCATGACTAATACACATAACATCTCAGTATAATTTTGATCCCGGGGGTGCCACGGTCCACAAACCTGACTATATGACGGCTCCTCAACTGATAGGAGCATCTGCGTGTATGAAATGATTGTCCCTTCAAATTTGTTGTCTGCGTCCATGTAGCTGTTGTCCTGATCATTTTTGTATTCTACAGAAGGTGATTACAATATGTTTTTCTCTGTTTTACGCGAGGGAAAAGAATGCTAGCAAACAGGAGGGATTAAACAAGAAGGTTAGCTTTCTTCACCACTCATTCAAAATAACTAGTACTATAAACGATTTTAAAGCAAATTACCTACATAGTGTTAACCTGATTGTTGATTCCACAACATGTTGTCTTTCCATGTGGTTGTTGAAATTGTAAGGCTTGAGCAACCAATAATTTTTATTATTAGGATACCATTTAAGCAATAAAAAAACTCTTCTATTTAACTGTGGTAGCAACAATTTGTCACCTGCATGTATTGGCCATCTGTAATGTGATTGCTATAAGAACTCATTCCAACCTGAAGATGTAACAAAACAACTGTAAGTGCTAATTTTTTGACAATGTAGGATCTTTTAGAACGTAAACTAATCACCTGATCCTTTCGTATTTCCATGTTATGGCCATCCATTATGAAACTCGCTGTGTTATTGTACCAAGGTGGTATCTGCATATATGTACATCCACAAGCATATTAGTTTTCTTTCTCATTTTTACATCTCATCTGTCGTATTCAATAGAATAGTAATCAGAACATACATATGCACCAGGAATTAACGAACCTGAGTTCCTATGAAAGGACATTCATCAACATTAAAGGAATCTGCATTGAAAAATAAAATCTTAAATTCGTGATTTTTTGAGGAATCTTTGTATTTTGATGATTCTGATCTCTGCCCTAACAGGAAGTAACTACTGATTCATTTTCTTTTTTATCCCCCAAAACCGACCATGAATTGTGAGATTTTGAGGAGGTGAAGAACATCTACCTAGTACTAAAGAAACACAGACAGATCGGGGGAATTTCTCAGAAACGACGGACGAGATACAAGGAAAGCAAAAGGAATCACCTGTGTAAGCTTCCTGTAACATCCCATGTTTGTTAATCCAATAATGTTGCTAAGTTGTTCATAAGCATGCATGCATCTGCATTTGATTTGTGAAATTTTGCACCAAAATGGTTTGAAACAAAGTTGCAAATGTTGTATTTTGCTCTAACAAAATTTTGTGCAAAAACCCCCTTGAAATTTGGGTCAAAATGCCCCAAATATAACCAAATCCTGCCCTGTTTTCATTTTTTTAGAAAAATCCTCAAACCCTAGGGGGGTTTTCACAAAATCTCCCTTTGTCTTCTACCTCGAGTAGGTGCGTGGCAGCTCCTGTGAGATCGCCACGGCCACCTCCTGCTTGTCGCCGCCCCTGGACGAGGAGACGTCCTGGAGACCCCTCCTCGCCCTCTCTCCCTCGTCCCTATCCTCTCCCTCGCGCCCCTCCTCTCCTCTTCTCTGCAAGAGCGCAGCAAACCCTAGCGCGCCGGCCGCCGCTTCGCGCCGCCGTTGCCGGCCACCCCGCGCCCATCCGCGACCGCCATCGGCTCCGCCTCCCCCTCCTGCTCCTCCCCGTCGAAGGAATCGACGCGGGGAGCCACCAATCGCCGCCACCGTCTGCTTCTTCCCCACAGCCGGCGAGGACACCGACGGCCGCCGCGGCGCCTCCCGGCCTCCTCCGGCCTCGCCGAGCCCTCCGTCGCGCTCGTGGTGAGCCTCCGGTGCTCAGGCGCCCCTCTTCCCTTTCCCTCGCTCGCTGTATCGCCGCCGCCTCGCTGACCTGTGCTTGGCCTCCGCGCTGCTCGCCGGCACGGCCGCTCCGGCGACCTCCTTCGGGTGGCGCCGCCACCCCTCGGTTCGCCGCGTCGGCGCGCGTCCAACGCGTCCAGGCGTGGCCTGGAGCGGCTGCTCCGATCGTCTCCGACGCCAGGCCGCCGACGGTTGACCATGCGGTTGACCCCGGTGGGCCACTGGCTGTCAGCCTTTTTCCTTTTTTTTCTTTATTTTCTGTAAATAATAAATCCATGACAGGTGGGCCCGGTCCGTCAGATATTTATTCTTTTCGTAAATGTTTAGGAAATGAATAAAACCCTGACAGTGGGTCCGACTGTCAGATTTTTAATATTTTCCAGAAATTACAGATTTTGAATAAAACTTGTTTAATTCATAACTATTTCATTTTAAATCAGAAAAATGTGTATAATATATTAAAATCTTCAGAAAAATGAGATCTACACTTTAGTATCAAAAGCATGCACTGTTAAACAACTTTAATCCCTTTCCTAAATAGAAGAACAATATGAACCCTTGTCTTATATGTGGGGTTAATGGAATTGTAATGCATTATGCATTCCAACCCTATTCAAATTGATGAGCATGTTATAGGATCACTTTCATTACTATTAACATGTCATATCATCATCCTTGTATGCGCATTGCATCGATTCCATGTGTTGAATGTTATCTCTTTATTTCCGGTATTTACTTCTACGCGATCGATAGAGCACGAGTCTGAGACAATGAAGATCAACCACCCTGATGATCAATTCTTATCCTCCGACAAACAAGTAAAGTAAAAGATTATCGGAGATGCACCTCGGTTTGTCAGGGACAAAGGCATGCCCTAGCCTGGTTCATATATGATTTTTAAATGCTTTTACTTCTGGATCCTACATATCGCATACGATTCAACTGTCTTTTATCGATAGGTAGAGTTATCCTATCTATTGCATGCTCCACCCTTGTAGCCTCAAATCCATGATCTACTGCTCCTAGCATAACTAGGTTTGGCATGTGTGCATCGCTAGAGCCTTTATATCTTTATGCTTAGCCATGCTTAGTTCGTTACGCTATTACTCCGGTCTTCGGACTGAAGCCATACAATGAAATGAATCTAGCATGACAGGTTGACGTGGTAAGTATAGAGATGTTGTTAAACATGATTAAAGGCTCAGACGAGAGGCCACATTGGGATGTGGTGGGTTGTTTTGTTTCTGCTGACCCTAGGAACCGAGTTCTCGCCTCTTGAACCAAGACTGACCGTACAACCACACGAGGCCCTATTATGGTACCCTCTAGACTCAATAACTTGCCTAGTAGATTCCATGAGTCACATAATTTGCGCGTTACCTGATCATATGCATTGCATTTTGCTTGGGGGTAAAGGTACATAACAGGTAGGTAAGCGTGGTCTAGGTGGCTGGAGGTTGCGGCCTCTGGGGAAACCCACCTCGGCACACATCGTTAAGGACCGAGTTCGGGACTTGACCCGTTGCGGTGGAACAATCCTTAGCGCGTGACTCATGGTCTCGGCGACAGCAAGGTAAAGGTCGTGGTCAACCACCGTCTGCCAGCACACCAAGGAAGTGTGTAATACTAGTGGCATTAAGAGTCGGTCGGCGCGTGTGGGTAAAGTTGTGCACCCCTACAGGGTTATGAATCTTTTCGAAAAGCCGTGTCCACGATTACGGACGACGTGGGAATGGATTCTGTGATCATAGACAACATGAACCTTATCGTAAAACTTGGCAAACAATGTGTGCTTACGGATACCTTCTCCGGGTGTTGAGGGGGTGATCCGAGGATAGTGGTTCGAGATGATGAAGATTGGTGGATACCATATGATGATCAATAGAGATAGAGATGTCGCTCTCTTATCCCATTTAAAGGTTCTGAGTAGTCGAGCTTCTTCTCCCTCTTGTTTAACAAAGGAAAATTGGTTTTACGCAAAAGAAGCTCCACAGAAAGCCCGCATACCCGCTTTGCTAAAAGGTTGTACTAAGTGTTGCTGAGTCCCTGTACTCAGCTTTGCATGCTTTTGTTTCAGACGAAGTTGCTCCAACCGATGGTGGTTTCTAGTCGACATCGACGAGTAGCTTGGGGTTCCCAGGTGGCAGCCTGGAATCTATGGGCTGGGACATCGCCATTATGCTCCTGGCCTGTTAGGCCGTTTGCTATCTTGCTATGTCTAATAGCATAACTTCGCTTCCGTTGATTGATGTATGACAGGTCAGTGACCTCTGCTTGTAATACTTTGGTTCTTCGCTCAGTTATGAGCTTGTACTACTTTTTGAGTCATAGAGTCACTATTGTGTTACCGATTCTCTCACTGTAGTCTCTCGAGCTCTAGGTTAGGCTTATGTCAGACGAAGATCTGGTATTTGTCTAACCCTGATCCCGGGGGTGCCACACTTCCCCTCTCGAATCCATGGTGGTTGTTTTGGTGAATTTTTACATCCCCCTCCTTTTTTTTCTAGTACCTTCTTCTAAGATCTGGTTCTAGGTGAGTGGGGAAGAAGGGAACGAGCGAAATCCTGCCCTTTTTATGTCTTGCGGAAGAGGCTAAGCAGGGACTTTGTTTTGTCATCTAGTTTTGATGGTTCAGGGTATTTTCGTCTTTTCTATTTAGATACAGCTTAGTCACATATGGAGCCCAACCTTAGTCAAACTCAAGAGTTTCTCAAACAAAGCAACTACCCAAGCCATACCTGGTTTTGTGGATTGTTATAAAAAATGACTTCAAAATTTATGTTTAAGTTTTCAACCCTACCAAAAAAATTGAATTACATGAGTTATTTTAAGTAGTTTTTTTTGCTTTGCTTTTGGCTCGGGGCTTGCTCCAATCCTAGCTCCTCCACTGGGCTTATCTTTAGGTGAGAAATGAGATGTGAGAACAGACCTAGTCTCGTGCACCGGACATCTGATGAACGAAATTTCTATGTTTCGTTGCGTATTAATGTGTACTAGGAAACATGTCTGTGCGTTGCAACGGGATTAAAGAGCTTTTTAAAATAAGTTGGTGTGACCCAAATTTTGCCCTAAAGACAAGCCACCCGTGTAACTCAAATTCTTCTTGATACTTGGCTAGTATACCCACATAAACTAAATGTTGATACTCAAAAATTAGAACTTCAAAAATAATAACCTAGTTCCCAATTCTATAAAATCTTTGCAATATATCGAAATTGTTTTTGAATAAGCAATGAACCAATTGATCCTCAGCACCATAATTTTGCATATGCCTGAAAGATATATTATAGAAGATTACATCATATGAAAGAAATAATGCTCCAATGCAATCTGTTTGACGATTTGTTAATCTGATATCAAAAAGTATTTATTACGCAATATCATCTTCTCAAAGAATATAAGGTGCAATGTATGAATTTTGTTCTACATCAAGACAAATTTGAGCAGCTTTTTTATGGAGACGAGGGTGTATGTAATACTGGAATAAGATTTATAAATCTCCGGGAACAGCAGAGTCTGCACATTAGCTTTGAGCGTCACCTTATCTCAATAGCATCAATCTCACAACCAGATTGGCGTTGATTGCTAATGGCTAGAGCACGTTTAGCTGAAAAATGCAAATCAGGGTGAGCACTTAAAGGCGCTCCTCTTTTTCTGCCAGTGCAGGCACGACACTTTCATCAGAAAAGTCCACAAGTACCTACACTGGCTCTTGGTGATTGATGATTGTAGCCGTTTCACATCGTCAGGTAGATTGGCAGGCAAACCACCCAAGATGCGAGCTTCCCACTATTGTACATGGCCACCAAAAGTCCCCGACCGAAGTGGCAACAGAGGTATCGCTAGCGTAGGCCTCGCCATGGACATGCATCATAGAAGGAAGCACCTCCATCTGACAGGGAACCTTGCACGACTCGCCGATCACACAGTCTCGGAGAGTCGCAGGTGTATCTTTGCAGTCCGCGCGGGCTTCGCCGTTGCACTGTCAGGCCATCCGGGCGCGCTCCGACGACAGCGCGCGCCTTCCGCTACCAGCAGCACGAGGACGAAAGGGGCGTCGAGCATGATGGAGAAGGCTCACGTCTCTCTAGATAGAATTTTTTGCACACAGCTAAGCTAGCCTTCAATCGAGGCTTCATTGAAGCGTTCACCTGAGGATTGATGGTTCACCACCTGCGTAGCACAGCAGGAACGCAAAGCTCCTTTCCAATTGAGCTTGTGCTTGTGGTTTGGGAAGCCAGCGCGGGCTCCAACCACAGAAAGTATTCGATTATGTCCACGGCTCACCTGGCGCCGTGCTCCATGACGCGTCTCCCCGGACCACGGTGTTGTCCCAGACCGCTACGTCGATCACCCCAGATGCAGTCATGAAGGAGGACGGGGCCAGGTGCAGAGTGAGGTGGCGGCCACAGGTGTCGATGGCCAACGTGTCCATGCCTTGTCAGGCGAATCCGTTGAAATCCAGGGCCTCCAGCCTCCCATCCCTGCCGCCGGCAGGTCGCAGTGTCGCACACGGCGGTGTTCGGATCGCTGGTTCGCATGGTGATGGTAGCCAGCGCTTTGTTGCTAAAGACTCATCGCGTGAGAAATTCAAAGGAGCGTTAGGTAGTCTCCGGTATCCAGTTTCCCTCAGCAGGTGGCGTTGCCGATTGCACGGATCGAGCGGGCGGTGGGCGGCGCGGAGCGACGAAATTGGGCCAGGCCAGAGTACGCCCCACGAGTTTCTTCTTGATCGGATCCGATTGATTTTTACCCTCGATTAGGATGTGTATATATGAGCGCTCAGGTCGAGACACCGAGTGCATGTCGACATGGACTCTTTCGGAGGGAGACCCGAAGAGACCCGATACACGTAAGACGTACGAAAATATCAATTCGTTCGCGAGAGTTGGTTCGTTCGATTCCTACCCTGAAACGAGCGATTGGTGCGTTCAGGCGTATACGGACGGACGAAAAAATTAGAACGGACCGAACCACGGAAATCTTATTTTCTTTATTATTAGGTATAGATATAAATTCTAAAACATGGTGAAACAGGATGATATTTGCTAGCTGTTAGAGATATATTTGATATAAATATGTTAGGTAGTCTAGAATTTGTAATCTCTACCTACCATATCTTTATATATACTCGACCGAGAGGCTCATTACAACATCCAACACATTATGCCAAACCCCTTTCTATCCTTCTACATGGTATCAGAGCGGCGCCGATCCTAACCTAGCCGCCGCCCAACCTTCCGCGCCACGCCGCCCATAGGGAGGTCGATCTCCATGATCTACTCCGGGGGCGCGCAACCCGTATGGGGGTTCGTCCGCCGATCCGTTGATCTGCTGCCCTCGAGTCTTTTTTTTTCCAGTCCGTAGATTGGCTTTCTTTTTGTCCGCCGGTCGTTCGACCGGCATTTTTCTTTTTTTGTTTTACCGATCATAAATCGGATTGAGTCGCCCATCACTTGGATCGGCGCCTCGTCTTCATCGGCTTCGACAACGTCTTCATCGGCATCGACTCTTCTACGACTACCGTGTCGCCGACTTCGTCTTTGCGTACTCAGTGCTGGCAAAATCGGAGTATGCCTTCGTCCGAGACGTGCCCCTAGTTCTGGAAAAAACTAGAGCAGCACCTCGTCGTCGACGGCTCCGACTGCATCGACTTCGGCAACGAAACCCTCTCCACGATTGCCTTGACGCGTCTCCGTCACTCTCCTCGTGCACTACGCGCTTGCGGCTTCATGTGCGGCTACCTCGACACCGGCACCTGACCACGGCATCCACTCGCGCGACTACCCTGAGCAAGGTTGCAACACCCACGCTCTCGGCTACCTCGACATCGGCACAAAGGGCTATCACCTCGCATGAGCATTTCGGCTCTTCTACAGTCCAAGCATCCGCGACGTGACATCGTCCACGACGCTCCCGCTACGACTACGGGGGAGTGTCAACCCGTGGTTCCTACCTTCGGCTTCTCTCCAGTCTAACCGTCTGCGACGCGACAGTTGTTCACGTCACTACCGCTACGACTGTAGGGGAGTGTTAGAGATATATTTGGTATAGGTATATTAGGTAGTCTAGGATTTGTAATCTCTACCTACCATATTTCTACGAGAGCTATCTTAGCTTCCAAATCGATACCACTATATATACTCGCCTGAGAGCTCAATACAACTTCCAACACATTAACCCCTCTCTATCGTTCTACACTAGCATGAATCCCAAAGCAAGAAACGGTGTGAATCGCAACCACATGCACTAGGGTTCTATACATCTAGTTAGATTGCAGTACTCCGAAAAAACTACGAATGTGGAGTATAACAAACATTTGTGCAACCACAAACTAATCTAAAAAGTAAATAAACAAATATACGACATGGTTGCTTCCATGATACACACTCATCACAGGAGTCACACAATAGCGTCTACAGCAGCATAACGTGATAGATAAACATTACTAGCAAAAGTGCCCGTGCGTTGCAACGGGAAAAGACAAATAAAAACTGCAGCGACACATGGTCGAGAAAAGAATGATGAAAAGAGAGTAATAAAAATATTTTACACAATCTAGCCAAGCTTATTAGGAGATGTGAACCGTAATAAATATTTATTTGTTTATCAAACTAAAAAACAGAATGTTTAGTTCATGCAAAAGAGAACACTAAAAATGTTTATTCATTAAATTAATTTTTTTTAAAAGAAATATTGAATGAATAAAGCGTAAGTTCCAAAACTTTGTATTAGCGAGGACTGAAAAATTCCTCTAGAATAAAAACCCGACAGAGTTACACCATGGCAAAACCTATTAATCGGTAGTACTCTAGTTGCATTTCTATTGTGAATGAGCAATACCTCAAATCATAATACCTGCAAAATTTAAACATAACCAATCGCTCTGCTGATCCACATTGCTGAGCTGCTCTCAACGCTATACATACCGCGGGCAGCGGATGCAGCCAGAAGAGTGGAATTGAGATAAGGCAGCCCCGACTTCACGAGGCTAGATTGGCTTCAGGGGGACGTAGGAATTCAAAGTGTGCAGTCGAATTTTGAAGATCGCTAATCAAATCCCTAAATTTTGGAGGATTGTTCCTCTTCCTCTGCTCTCATTGGTGTCGCGTCATTGGTGCCGCGTGCGACCCTGCGTTGTTGTCATCTGAAGAAATCGAACAAATCCAGCTTTGTCCGTGCATAGCTTGCTAGCTGCTGCCCTCCGCGAAAAATCAATCGGCAGTATTGTGAGGAGTACTCCGTAGTTTTTTTAAAGTGAGCATTGCTCCCTACGCCATTGCATCAGCAGCAAAATTGATTTAGCTCACCTGATTGCTCTCCTCCAAAACAATTTTTGGGGAAATTGGAGAGTTAGTGCTTATTGAAGATACCAGGCGCGGCGGCGTGAGGGTAGTCAGCTAGCCCGTGGAGATCCGTCATTGCAGAGGCCCAGCCATGGCCGTGGTGGGGGAAGAAGCGAAGGGCGGCGGAGATACGCGTGTACTCGTACAGCACGCAGTAGGCAAAGGCAGCAGCAAAATCCACGATGAATAAAGCAACGAATGAACGTCATCGCCGGGAATCGATTACCACCTCGCCGATCTGGGATTTGTCCGCTGAAAATCTGACAGCTTCAGGGGTCTCGATCTCGTTTGTGTGGTTCGATTACCACCTCGTCGAAAATCTCACAGCATCAGCGGTCACCAAGCGCGCGAGTTGGAGCGATGTAGACCGTATGTGGCCGCACGTATTTAAGCAAAATATGACCCAGTTCCGAGAGATTAAAATCATTAGAACTCTACATCTGTAGTTCAGACATGTCCGCCCTAGACTAAACCGCGATAGCACCAATACTTCATAGAGTATATATGGATACACAACAAAATCGAAAAGAAATAACCAAAATCTAATGGGTGCGGCTTTCAATTTATTCCTCCTGTTGCATGATAGTGTATTTGACACCAAATTTTCTGTTCGCTCCAGGTCTGCAACAAATTGGTAAGCCAAAGTCAAAGCTAGTGCTTGTCACTACCATAGGTACGATTATAAAGAAAATTTGTTCAGAACAATCAGTAAATGATTCCGAAGCACAATACTTAGAATCAAGAAACAAAGTCAACAAATACACTAGATAAGAAGAATACCAGAACTTAATATTTTCCACTACAGAAACGAAACACGGACTCGGATAATAAACAACATGTTTGTTAAACTAATAAACTAAACCATACAATATACAGGTTTTATTTTCAACAAAAATAATAATTTTGTAGAATCAGATTGGTGGACATGTAAAGCACTTCATTCAGCATGCAGCGTATTGTGCTAGAAGAACAAATCTTCTTCTAATTTTTTCTCTTCTCTTGTTTTTCTCAACCTAATATTGTGATACAGAATATCTCTACACTTAAGTACTACCTGGGCTGGGGCCCTGCCTCCCCAAGGCCGAGGGCGGTCGCCCCTTTGCCCACCGCTTATGGGCCGGCCCTGCCCGACACGCACATGTGCTAAACACTATGAAATGCACTCGTCAAAGTACAAATCTGGCATATATGACCCATTAATATATTCTGACTGATATTGGCATCTCTACCGAATAGATCAAGGATACTTTAAACATATAATCAAGTAACTTTATTTAATCTTGTCAAAGATGATGGAGTTATCCGTTGAGAGAGCTAACAATAAAGAAACTAATTCGAAGACACTGTATTCTGAAACCCAACATAATAAGGTTAGTCGAGTTAAAAAAAAGTTTGTAGTGAGCTGACCTGTTATTTCTTCACTGAAGCATATTGAGGATCGTATTGGTCACCTCCTCCTTGATATCACCCCATTGCAAGTAAGCCCTCATTTCGGCAACCTGTTGATTGTGGAGTTTCGCATCGAGTTCTTTGGCCTTGTCTTCTTCCATATTTAAAAATGCAACTTTCATCATGCACGGATACTTTGCCTCTAGTGCCACCACCTCCTGGCCAAGGAGCGAGTAAACATCGCACTTTTCCTTGAAAAGCTTGTCCACATCGCTCCTAGGCAGCAGAGCGTGCTGGGCAGCCTCAGCCGACCGGTTCCTCTTTTGATGCGGTGATTGGAGAGTCCAGAAGGGTTTGCGCTTTCTCTGGGGCTTCACGGTGGGATCAGCAGCTACCGGAAGACTCTCCTTCGGAACAGGTGCTGGTGCTGGCATGTGAGGCAGTGCCTTCTCGCAGTTGGATTCCGTACCTTCCTCGTCCTTCTCGTCCGATTCTTCCTCGTCTCCTGAGGAGGAGGAATCCTCATCTTCCGCAGAGGAAGACACATTGGTGGAGGGGCTGGGAGACTTTTTGCGAGGCACTTCGTCGTCCTCTGACTCCGAATCCGGGACCACGTCGTTGGATCCTGGCTGTGGCAGCTATGGCTCTGCCACGTTTTCCCCCTTCTCGTCGCCGGATTCTTCTCCGTCGCTATCGTTGTCGTCCTCGTCCAAGACGGTGTTTTGCTCCTCCACTGGACGTGCTGGCTGCTGCTCCACGGCGTCATGCTCGGAGCTGCCGGAAGAAGTGTCCTCATCGGAAGAGGCGGAGCGGCTGGGACTGGGGGCCATGGAAACGGCGTTGGTGTTGGCGGCGGTAGGGCTTTTGGAGGGGTTGTAATTGGAGTCCAATAGATGCCAAGGATGCTCTATATAGATCAGAAGAGGCAGTATTCTTGGACGTGGATCGTTATCAATCAATTGTTACCAAACGGGTCGCGGACCGTAAGGGATGCAGAGAGTCCGTCCATGACAACAAGCATGACTCCTTCCGATCCGAACGAGACTAGATATAGTCCCTAATCAGCTCCTCGTGAGATGATACAACGATTAATTAGGTTACAGCTGCGACACCTCTATGAAACAGTCAACGGATGGGACCATGGCTGAGGCCTGAGGATCAATTAATTAGGCCGATTTCCAACTGAGACGGGGCGGAAAGAACCAGTGCGTTGCAAAAAAATAACAGACGGGGAACAACAGCCCAGACTTCGACGGTGGATAAAAAACCGGAGAAGAAAATCATCCATCACGAAAAGAGGACCGATTGCAAATCAATCCGGCGTCCAATGCCGTGCGAGATTGGGTGGCTCGGGGTGGTGTCCACCGTAGGGATGTGTCACACCCCGCCCCCTTGCCGGTATGATTGCCGACGTGAGGCACCATCGAGATCGTCTGAATTCAACTGGAACAGAGAGAAAAGCAGAGAGAGAGAGAGTAGCGAGGGGAGTTTGGTTCTATTCCAATCTTCAGACTAGTTCGATGCCTGAGACTGCTGCTCGTCTTCTCCTTTGTAGACTCCAGACAAAGCCTCTAACTCTTATTCAGTGGCTCAAAGTCCATGTGCTCCTGGCCCAACACATGGCCATATTATGGGTGTTACACTACCGCTCCGGTAAAACGTTGCTTGTCCCCAAGCAATGGCGTGCCCATGCTGCAGTCTCAATATGATGTAGCTCGAAATTATGCAATGTGATCTTGACAAGAAAGGAGCATTATCACTTGTATCCCTCGCCCGTGCTGGAGTAACCTTGACTACTCTTGCACAAACTGATGAATGTACTCCAGGATCCCAGGTCATGTGCTGAAGGCTGATTGCCGAAATGTCCAGTGAGCACAAATCCTGACCGTTACATATACTCTGGAGCACCCATAGCTGTATTCCTGTGAATAGAAGGAATGCAACTACGAATTGAGATGTCCTCGAGTAAACATCCTGAATTCCAAGAACTTGAGACCGAGGGGTCATTTTGATGGCATATTCAGTACAATCTGATGTGATTCCTTTGAAAACATCTCTTCTGATCCGTGCCAAGGCTGTATCTCCTTGGTGCATAGTACACAAGGTGTTGCAACGGCCGAATGAGCATGTACCACCAGAAGCAAGGAATTGTAACAAGTTCTAAACCCGCACATAATTTCTTGACTGAATCAGCTTAACATCATAGTAAAAACTGAAATTTTCAGAGAGATGAGTAATAGCAAAATAGTGCTTGCAGCTTGGGCTCCACGATTTAGTAGATGGTCCAGTATTTTTCCATTCACAATCAATCTATCGCAGATTCCCGTGGATGGCCTGCTTGAACTTTTTATTTTTCTCAATCAGTAAGACATGAGTCTGATTTTTCAGTCTAATCATGGACAACTTTGTAATGTCACGTTTTGACTGCCTTACTAGGGTGCCAAAAACTTCATGAATGAGCTGACCCAGGCTGTAGCGAGCCCACTCCACAAGTATTTCACAGAAGTTCTGCGTTTTTGCACATTGGTCAGTCCAAGCTGTTTTTTCTTCCATGGCAGCTAGTAGCAAGCATAGTAGAGTATATTGTATATATGGTGCTGACAAGCAAATGCACTTCTGCGGCATCTCGTGCAGCACTAGGCAATTACCTTTCTTTGGAAGCATTCCAGAGTGAAATAAATTGATTTGTGCAGTTGATATACCTGGATCCCACAGCCTGGCAATTACAAAATGTTTCTGCATGAGTTCCTCAGTGACGTAAGGGCCTATATGTTCCCAGTGCAAATCATGTTGATGCTCACATGTTCCTGGACTAAAGCCACTTAACCTCCATAGTGGAATTTTACCCAACATATGATCCATGCAATTAGTGGTGTTGACAATTTTGTCAATCTCTTGATGATCAATAGTGAGATCAAGAAACAACAACAAGCCACCAACATAAGTGAGAGCATGATCACAAATTTCCATGTCCCACGTCATATCCATCGGAAGCATATCCATTGAAAATGCTTCAGCAGCAGTATTTACACAAAGCTCCAGAAAAATTGATATGCCACCAACATGGGTGAGCACCCCATCTGACATCCAAACCTCAGTTAGAAGCAGAGTGTCACACGCCATATCTGTCGCATCCATCACATGTTCCAGAAATAGAGATGAGCTTCCAATATTAGTGAGGTTCTCCTGTGAGTCCTCCTTAACCCAAGATTATGTGAGATGATCCCATGAACTTGCCTCTCTCACCTTCTGCTGCTCATATGTATCATGTGGCACATTGTCAACTAGGTTCTCAGAAATCAATTCATGCTTGTCTCGAGACATCATGTGGACGCCATTCGCCTCACCCGCCATGCTAACTGACCTGATTTGAATCCCATCAAACACTAGATGAGTAGCACCTGCAGCTGATATCTCAAATGGAAGCATTTCCACATGGAGCTCCTGACGGAAATCTCTAGAGCCAAAGTGTGCTTCTACTGCATCCATGAACTCATACCAATCACCAACCACTTGGCGCAACTTGTATGCCTCAAACCACTCCTTGGCTTTACCATCCATATGCATTCTGGCAGCGATAACCCACAGGCACCTATTTATATTGAAGAGGTTGAAGTACTCAAGACATTGAACTCACCAGAGGCCTGGATTTGTGCCATCAAAACGAGGGAATGAGGTGTTCCGCAGCAGGTCAGTGCGGACAGCGTGAGCACCTACAGTAGAACCTTCCAATGGTTTGGCGAGGACATGTGTCGAAGATCTTGCACGCGTGCTCATGCCAATCCCGCTTTCACCTGGCAGCTTGTTGTTCCCATCATCTGTACAGGCCGTAGCAACAAGATACTTCGTGCCACTAGTTGGGAACGCGACCACGGCATGGTTGCCACTGCCGTTCACAACGGAGCCAACTGTCGAACACCTTGTGGGTGTGGTGGTAGTGAGGGATGCATCTGCATAGATGGCACCATCAGCCACTACCCGATATGCAGAGAGGGTCAAGGATGGGGAAGACTTGGTCGTTAACTGCTCTGGTGCACGAGTCCCCACGAACAACGGCAAGGTCGACCTAGAAAACGATGACGTGCTAGCCGCCTTCTTTCCCATCTCCTTGGCACCCAACCGCCACGCACAGGAAGCAAGCAACCTGCGCGAATCGTTGAGGTTCGCTGTGATTGCCGCCAGTCGCTCCTCAATGGTTGCTATAGCCTCAACCATAGACTCCACCAACTGCGGCTGTGATAATGGCTTGGAGGGCCCCGTGGCGAATTCCTCCCTAAATCCAAGCAAATCAACTCCCACGGTTGCAAAATCAGAAGTAGATCGAGTTCTAGTCCCCAATCTACTGCCACAGGTGACTGGAATTGAAATTGGCAGCTCTAGGACCTCGCGAATTGGGAATTGCACGAACCCTAGCCCCGCGGATCGAGACTGAAATCTGATACAAATTGTGACACCCCGCCCCCTTGTCGGTATGATTGCCGACGTGAGGCACGATCGAGATCGTCTGAATTCAACTGGAATAGAGAGAAAAGAAGAGAGAGAGTAGCGAGGGGAGTTTGGTTCTATTCCAATCGTTAGACTAGTTTGATGCCTGAGACTGCTGCTCGTCTTCTCTTTTGTAGACTCTAGAGAAAGCCTCTAACTCTTGTTTAGTGGCTCAAACTCCATGTGCTCCTGGCCCAACACATGGCCATATTACGGGTGTTACAGGATGCAGGGGCGGACCTCGGTGGTGTGGAGTTGGATAGGTGGAGCTGGCGTTGTGGTTGCATGGAGACCATCAGGGTTGGTGGGGTTGGCGCCATGGCTGGACACGGGAGTTTTTTTCCGAAAGATCCAGCAAATGCTGGCTTCCATTGATAAGCAGGGGAAATACTTTACAAGTGCAAGGCTTTCAAGGAGGATCAAACATGAGTTCTCTGAGAGCTTTGGCACTGGCAAAGGCCCACTCCCTAGCATCATACCTGTATGCATGCAATGATGGTCGTCTTTGGCGAAAGCTTGTCCTTGAAGATGCGAGAATTTCGTTCCTTCCAGATGCCCCAACAGACAAGGGTGAAGAGGTATTTTGTTCCTTTTCTGTGCCGTGGCTGCGCCTTCGCCATGATCTGATGCCAAACTGTTGAGGTGTTCTTCTCATTTGCCCAAACTGCTGGAACCAAGGGGCCACAGTTCGTCCATGTCGCCACGCCTCCCTAGATCTGTTTGGCGAAAGGACACTCGAAGAAGAGGTGGTGCCTGTAGGTTTCCAGGTTCCTCACACAGAGCGGGCAGAAGCACTCATTTGGCCACTTTCGTCGTTGTAGACGGTCGGCGCACCAAAGACGGTCATGGAGCAGCAACCAAAGGAAGAGTTTGCACTTGGCCGGCGCCCATTGTTGCCAGACGATTATAGGAGCCTCCCATCCAATCTGACCCTAAAAGTGAATCTTGTAGGCGGTATAGGAACCACCCTTGGATAGCTTCCAAGTGATGGCGTCTGGTGTATCCTGCCATAGCATCGTCGCCTGGACCATCCTCCACAGCCTGATGAAATCGTGGAGGAGTTACGGAGGGAAATTCCTGCCAAGGTCGTGGACCCAACTGTTGTTGTGCATGGCGGCGGCGACATTCTTGTTTTTCCGACGTGAGACAACGTAGAGCCCTGGGAACAGCTGATCTAGGGGAGCCTTTCCAATCAAGGAAGACCGCCAGAAGAGTGCCCGTTTGCCGTCGCCAATTGAAACCCTAGTTGCTGTGTGGAAAAGGACCCGGTCCCCCACATCGCAAGGCGTGGTCGAGCCAACCCATGGCCGAGGCTCGTCGCTCCACTCCAACCAGAGCCAACGAAGACGGAGAGCGCAGACGAAGAGGGGAAGGTTGGGGAGCCCAAGCCCTCCATACTTCAGCGGTGAGTAGATCTTCTTCCAACTAACCTTGCACTTCCCTCCCACTGTCGTGTTATCCTCGATGTCCCATATGAAATTGCGTCTTAGTATGCCAAACTCTTTTAGAAAGCTTGACGGGATTTTGAGTACTTTCAGCGCAAAAATAGGTTGGGTACTGAGCACCGAAGAGACAAGAGCCTTGCGCCCGCCCGCGTTTATCCATCTTCCTTTCCATGAAGCAAGTTGAGATCTTGCCCGATCCATGATGTGCTGCAGATGAACATGGTGAATCCTGCCCAGGCACAAAGGAAGTTCTAAATAGCGGATGGGGAAGTTCACTTGCTTGCCCGCGAAGGAAGCGAACACCGCGTCCATGTCCAAGTTGTCGCAACGGATCGGAGTGACGGAGCATTTGGCTATGTTTATCTGCAGCCCCGTCGAATGACCGAAGCAGCGAAGGATGCGTAGGGCCACATCTATCTCCTCAGCTATGGGATTTAGAAAGAAAACTACATCATCTGCGTAAAGGCTAATTCTGAATTTTGCCTCGTGCACCGGGTGGGGGGATAGGAGACCCAAGTCAGTTGCAATTTGGAAGAGCTTCTGGAGAGGGTTGGTGGCGATGATAAAAAGGAGTGGGGATAGAGGGTCCCCATGCTGGAGACCACGCTGGTGTCTAATGGGTGGTCCGGTGGCGCCGTTAAGGGAGACATCAGACGTGGTCAAAGATAGTAGTAGGGAGATCCAAACCCTCTAGCGTGAGGAAAAACCTAAGTGTTGCATCAGATCCCGGAGGTATTCCCATGACACCGAGTCGAACGCCCTCGCGGAGTCCAATTCGATAAGAAGGGCCGTTTTCTTCTTTCGATGGAGTGAGTAGGCCAGATTTCTGACGTAGAGGAAGTTGTCGTGGATCGTGTGCGTCTTCCGGAACGCACTTTGCGCCGGCGAGATCCAGCTTCCGATGACCGTCGTTAGATGCTGAGCCAGCACCTTTGAAAAGAGTTTTGCGACGGAATGTATCAAACTGATTGGGCGGTAGTCGTTGATCGTCGATTCTCCATCCTTCTTCGGCAGTAGAAAGATGAAAGTGTGGTTGAGCGCGGCGGAATCCCCGCCGGCCAGGTGGAAGACGTGGTGGAAGGCCTCCACGATTTCATGCTTGATTATGCCCCAGCATCCGTGATAAAAAATGTCCGTGAAGCCGTCAGGCCCCGGCGCTTTCTCCACCGGTGAGTCCTTGATCGCCTCCCAAATTTCTTTGGAGGTGAAAGGGTTGTCCAAGCCACCAGTAGACAACCTTGGTAAGTCCATGGCGGCCTAGTTGAAGGGAAGGGACGGTGGCTCGGTGGTGCTGAAAACCCTGGAGAAGTGGCGGTGAATAGATGCTTCTTTGTCATCGTGGGAGGTGAGGATGCCGCGTTCCGTCGTTAGCGCATGCACGAAATTCTTGCATCGCCTGAAGTTCATCTTGTAGGGATTCGTTGCATAGAAAACAAAAAAGTTCCTACCGCGAGAACGCAATCCAAGCCAAGATGCAATCTAGAAGATGGGAGCAACGAGGGGATGAACGAGACTAACCCTTGAAGATTTCCAAAGCCTATAAGAGTAGGCTCTTATTGCTGCGGTAGACGATCACTTTCCGCTTGCAAAAGCGCGTAGAAGATCTTGATCACGGTGCCATGATCGGGCAGCACCTCCGTACTCGGTCACACGTTCGGTGTTGATGAAGACGACGTCCTTCTCCCCGTTCCAGCGGGCAGCGGAAGTATTAGATCCTCCTCGGAATCCCGGCAGCACGACGGCGTGGTGGCGGTGTCGATGGAGATCTCCGGCGGAGCTTCGCTAAGCATATGCGGGAGAAGTAGTGGAGGAGAGGTACTAGGATTTGGGGAGAGGGGGTGCCATGGGTGCCGGCCTCAAGGGGGCAGGGGTGGTGCGGCCAAGCCATAGGCTTGTGGTGGTAAGCCCCCTCTCCTATGCCCCTCATTATATAGGTGGAAGACCCAAGTGTTGGACTACAAGTCTTCGAATAAGACCCGAACCAAAAACCTTCCATGTGTAGGGAAACCTACCCAAGGTGGGAATCCCACTTGGGG
>NC_061513.1:233164931-233268717 GCF_022539505.1 Lolium rigidum | reverse complement strand
AAAAGGCAAGTGAACAAATATTAGGTGCCAAAAATCCAAGAAAAGAAAGTTTTATATTACATAGAGGATGACATGCGGGTCCCATTTAGCAGCATCGGTATCACCGTTTGAGAGGCGGCACGTGATTGAAAAAAAAGGCAAGTGACCAAATATGAGGTGCCAAAAAAACTCCAAGAAAAGAAAGTTGATTGCACATAGAGGATGACATGCGGGTCCCATTTAGCAGCAGCGGTCTCAATGTTTCCAAGGCGGCACGGGATCAAAAGAAAAAGGAAGTAGCAAGAAATCAGGGGGTCAAAAAAAATGCAAGAATAGAAAGAATTTTGGTTCATAGAGGATGACATGCGGGACCCATGATCTTGCATCGTAAACGGCTTGATCGGAGAGCGTTGAACGAGATGGCGCGATCGAGAAAAAAACAATGCTAGAGAGGCTGCCATCTGGGTCGTACATCCCTGGACGGTGCGGATTTGCGTTGACTCGGCCGGCGAACCCGAGAATTCGCGATGCACCACGTCCCGGGCCACCATACGAGATGTTTTGGATGCTTTCATCGGGCTAGCTGGCCTCAAAAACGAGAAAAAAAAGTTTTGACATGCACCACGGAGAGACCCAAAATCGTCGGCCATGGTGCACCAGCAACCACAGCGTGACTTCAACTTCGTCGGCCATGGCAACTTTTCTTGTAGTGTAGTCCATGTAGCGCTTGGACGTGGATCAGACGGCCTCTGGGCGCGTCTTCCTCCTCCACCCCGCATGCGGGCACGCGACAGACGATCAAAATGAAGGAGGGCCAGGATTACCGGCGGCAGGCGAGGGTCGGCGGTGGCAGGCGAGGGTCGGCGTGCCAGGCAGTCCGGGGGTAAGCTCGGCAGCTCCTCCTTCCCCTGCAGCGGCTGCTCCCGAAGGCTCCAAGCTCGCAGCAGTTTCCAGCCAACAGCAACGACGACGTGCTTCGGCGGCCTTGGACGGCGCAGAGGGGTGGGCTACGAACAATCGGGCAGTGCTAGCGTTAGGGAAGGGAAAAGGGAGCAAGAAGGGGCCGGGTGATCATAGATTTCACTGGCCACCTCGTGGTGACCATGGTGGTGATGGTGGCTTCCAGGTGAGGAGAAGCTAGGGTAGCACCTTGGCACCCTCTGTTTGCGGTCTGGGGTGGGAAGAGGAGTGCTGTGAGGTGGAGGGGAGTGGGCAGAGGTGGGGGCTTATATAGCCAGCGGGATGGCGACGGGCGGTGGCCGTGGCCAACGGGAGGGCGAGCGTGTGGAGGCAATGGCCAATGGAGGTGCGTTGGCTGACGTTTGGGCGGTGCGGGGAAGTGACGTAGGGGTGCTGGCGTCAGCACCGAGGGCAGCAGGCGCAGGAAGGGAGGGAAAATCAAGCGGAAGAGGTTCCTGACGTGCGTGTGCGACGGTTTGGACGTGAAGGGCTCGGGTTAGTTCGATTTCTGGCAGTGCATAGCAAGGGCCTGCGACCTGGGCCATTTTGGGTACGATAAAGGGGTTCAGGGAGGGGATTTTGGTGGGCTTAAGGTTGGGCCAGGGGTTGTGCACCAACTGTTGCCAAAAATAATCATGGCCCGGCCATGTTTTGGGGAAGGAGAAGGAGGGAGCTCTCTAGCTATGGTTTTGGATGGGAAAAGTGAGAAAAAAGAGAGACGTTGATGAGGAGTGAGGTGGAATTAAATTGATCAAGAAATGGCAAGGGGTGCACCAGCTTGGCATGGTTTGAAGAGGAACAAGAATAAAGTGACATGGCAAAATGTGGTGGAGGGTTCATTGAGGTGTATGATGATGGTCTAGGTGGGGTGCATGGTTTCCCATGTGCTAACACCTTTTTTGGAAAGGATTTTATTCAAATGTGGAATTTATATCCTTAAGACTAGATAATAGGGGGAGGGTGATGTATCAAAATTTGAAGATAAGATGAGTAGTCGTGGCACCTAGGGGGTGGTTGATTTTGATACTCATCGCTAGTTAGGGTTTTGGATCACCCCAAGGAGTTTCTTGATAGAAGCATGGAATGGTCTAATCAACACCTTCCAAGTGGAGGAAAGAAAATAACTTCCCAAATGGTATTGACAAAAGGTGAGAGATGGGAAAAGAAAATAATTAGGACATAGATCCCATTATCCAGAACTTAGGTATTAGAGCCTTTGATAAAAACTAGCTAATATGGGGGCACTTGCATATCAATGCCCCATAGTTAAACTATTTGGTAAAGAGAAGTGCAAGAGATGGTATGTGAGGTGTTGCAAGTATTTTGGGTAAATGTGAAACAAAGAGCTCTCCTAGAACTCAATTTTGGAAAGGAAGAGATAACACCTTCCTATCTTTAATTGGGCAAATATTTCTGAAAAGGTTTGGTAAGACTAGAAATAGTTGTTTATGCAGAAGGAGGTTTTCTAGGGTTTTACGTTAAGTGGAAGGGAAACCCCAAATTTGAGAATTGAACTAATGCCAAGCGTAGAGTTGGATGATTTTGGAAGGTTGGACCAAAGATCAATTACCTAGATCAAGCATCGATGGATTTGCGATGTTTAAAAGATGGATGGTTGAGGTGTATTAGTGGCAATGACAATGCCATGGATATTTGATCACAGATTCAAATACCCTTTTATTTGGTGTCTATGGCCTTGATATGATTTAAAGCTAGATACATAGGGTTACTTGAAATACTTGGAAAGAGGAAGGATTTTTAGAGAAGTAGGATGATCAATAGAGGAGATAGAATCAAATATGGATCACTCCATTTTATTAGAAGAAACCAACACTACAAATAAGAGCTTTCACAAGATTTTAGAGTCACATAAAGTAAGGGTAAGCCATTTGGTAAATACTTTGGGTTAAAACAAAATAACTTTATAAACCATTTTCTGATACTATGATCTTAGTGATCATAGCCCGATTTAAAAGAAAAAGGTTTTTGGCAAGATCTTTCGGATTAGGACTTTTGAGCCATAGACAAAAAAAAGAGGGTTGGAGGTTTAGGTAAAAAGGCTCAGTTATTTTTAAATAGAATAGATTAAGGTAATACAAGAGTGACCATAGCTTCTCTATTTTTCTTGAGACTTATGTGATTTGGGGTACTTATGGGAAATACACCTATCAAATGAGATATAGGGTTTTATGTAGTGGCATGGAGAAGGAAAATAATTTTCCAGAGCCACACATGTGTTTTATTTAGTGAGTTGCTTGTTTTACCACTAGAGGTGTTGTTCTTTGGGGTAGCTCAAGTCAAAGCTCAACAAGCAGGTCAAGACAATACATCTACCAACAGATCAAGGAAATTCACTCTACCAAACAGATCAAGGCAGTCCATCTAAACAAAGAGACCAAGGCAATGCATTTGTCTTAATTTTTTTTGTTCCCCCTGATTTTTGCACTCAGGACAACTAAACATGTTTTCTAAAGTTGGGGTGTTACACTCCGGGTGGCAATAACCAACCACATAAATAAATAAACTATGCAATTTATAAAATAGTCAATAGTGCAAGAGCAAGATAATTTGGGATGAGATATGGATCAAGAGGTGGCTTGCCTTGGTTGGCTTATTTGTCCCTGGACTTCTTCTTCACGAACCATCTGTTCTTCCTTCCTCTTCGAGATCCTCACCGAGATCCTCTCCTGCTTCGGTAGCATTTGCATTCGAACGTTGCAAAATAAAAGAAAACATTCAACACATAGCCATAGCATCAAACCACACAATCAACACACAACAGCAAACCACTAAATTAGACTGAACATTTCAATAACTAGCACCTAGGGACAAATGGTTATTTTGCTAAAAGGGGTTCTGACTCACGATGAAACATAATCTAAGCAAGCTCGGGACGCTAATGAGTTTTGGAAACCACCAGTAGGTCTGGTGCCAACGTTCATTATAAAACATTTTAAACAAAACAACAATTTCCATAGGGGTGAAATAAGCAATAACATCAAATTAACAAGCCACTCCAGAACAATGAACACAAAAATGTGGTAAAATCACAGAGAGTGAAGGTTTACTTTATAAAACTATAGAAATTGGATTTGCTAAGTTTGGGTTTTTTAAAACAAAAGATAAGTTTTTTATAAAACCAGAAATGACTTGGGGACCAAATGATTGTCCTAAATCTTTCTGAGAGTCACAAAAATACATGCAGCACATCTACTAGAACCTATTAACATGTAGGACACACATGCATTGGAATCATACCCAAACAAGTTTTCAAAGATTTTTAAACATTTAAATAAAGCAGAAACTAGAGTAATTCAATTCCAAAACACACAGGTGTCAGAGTAAAACCAACCAGAGACAACCATGCCACTTGATAGGTACTAACAAATGTGAACTACCAAAACTTCTTTGGCATTTTTCTAAGCTACAAAATAAATACTACAATAATCATACTAGAAAGGCAATCTGCTTTGGATACAAAAATCTCAGAAATTAAATAGAGCTCACAAAAATATTTTCTTTGGCACACTAGTAGCCTAAGGTGATACGAATCACTGGTAGTTGGGTTTGGCTCAAAAATCATTTTCTATATCAAAAAAAATCCTCAAGGGAAGATCTAGACAAAAGTTAAGTAATTTGTAAACAGAAACCTAGGATACTCCTGCTAGGGTAACCTATACCACTAATTATATAAAACAATAAATGTCATTCATGCAACCCCAGGTGGTTTGGAATTTCCTCAGAAACACAGAGAAATTTGAATCACTAAATTTGGACCATCTAGGAATTTTTATTGGATTTAAACTAAAGCACATCTGCCAGCATTATTTAGTTCCAGATAAAGAAAGAAAAGGATGAAGGACGGGCCGAATCGGCCTAACCTAAGAGGAGTCACGCTGGCCGGCCTAGCTATCACAGCGAGCGCACGGGAGGCCACTGGCTAAGATTGGCCAAGGCGGGGCCTACCGGCTAGGGGCCACGCATGAGCTGCATGCAGCCAGAGATCCTCGACCCGACGTGGAATCGCCCTTCTGCAACGAGACGGACAACAACAACGAGAACAAGCCCTAGCGGCATTGAAGAAACAGAAGGCTCACCTAGGGCGTTCGCGCGCGATGGTGATCTAGACTAGAGGAAGAGGAGCCCGAGGCGGTCCCTCTTGGCGCTTCGGTTGCGCAGGCAAACCTCCGGGGCGCTCACGCGGATGAAGGCGAGCTCAATGAACCCACGGACTAAGATTGATCGTCGGCGACATCCGGAGTGTTCTTGAGCAAAGAAACAGGTGAGCTCGCGCTGCGCACATGAGAACTCATTAAGAAATGCCAATTTTCTAAGCTATTGGACTCAAGTAGCGGTGGTGAACCATGAGACAAAATATGTGGCATAGGAATTGGAACATTTATGGTGTAATCACTTGGTGGTGGCACCGCATGATTACCCCTTAAATGTTCCGCAACCGGTGGTTCCTCCTTCCATTTTGATGAAGTGTCGACATCCCCAAGTTCCTCCTCTTGAGGAATTTTTATTCATTGAGCGACAAAGCCAACAAGAGGAATTGGATTGACTTGTGGTGGTGGAACCTTGGCACTTGCCTTAGGCTCTATGGCGGGGGTTGGTTTTGGAGCGACCAACTCCATGATCATAGCCTTCATTTGGCTTACGATGGATAACTCCAATTTCTTGAGGTCATCCAAAGTAGCCGTTGTGCTATCGGAGTTTGATGGTGGAGGTGGTTGCCCACCCGGAAGGGACCCATTCCCGATCACCTCTTGTTCTGCAATTTCTTAGGTGGTAAAGCCTGAGAAAGAAAACCTTGCTCTGATACCAATTGAATGGATCGTTAGCGAACAAGAGGGGGGTAAATGGTCGCTAAACAAGTTTTAAAGCTTTTTCAATTTTAAGTGTGATGCGGAAGTAAAGGTGGTGACTTTGATGATAGGGGTGTTCCTGGTATGATCCTAGCGATGCAACGAGTAAAGGAACCAAATAAGAGAGTAAAGATAGGGAGCAAAACAACCGGGTAGCAGAGACGAGGCGAGGTTTGTTTCGCACTTCCTCCCACAAAATGGAGTACGTCTGCGTTGAGGAGGTGCTAACCACAAAGGCTAGGAGGCCACGAAGGCCTCACCTTGTTATTCGAGAAAGCCCCACCAAGGAGCTTCCCTTTCTCCACTAAGTAGCCGGCCGAGGCAGCGATTCCTTCACAAGGTTGTAGCGAGCTCCACAAACACCAGAGGCTCCCAACACCCTATGGGGCTAGCAAAACTCCAAGCTAGCCTCCATAGGAGCACTTCCTCCAAGATCCCACCATAGGAACCCTAACTCCAAGATCCACTAAGGACGAGATGATATTGGTGAAATCTCTCTTGGTAGAACTATAGATCAGGGTCTGCTCCACCACTACTCAAACTTTGGGCAAGATTGGTTGGGTAGGTAGGGAGATCCTCAAGGTTTGAGCTCAGCAACAACGGAGGAGAGAGAGAAGAGATGAAATCAAGGTGGAGAAGAAGGGGCCCTTTTATATGTCCCCCAATACAACCGTTATGTGCTGATCCCGCACGACCGGTACTACCGCTTGGGGGAGCGGTAGTACCGCTCTGGATTCGAAACCTGCCCATAGATCTTCCACGTTGGCTCGAAGCGGTAGTACCTCTGCCGGTACCGCTGAGGTACCAGCAGGGCCTCTGCGAGCCCCGGACTCCCACACGGTACCAGAGCGGTACCAGGGCGGTAGTGTCGTATTTCATATTTATGGTACCAATGCGGTACCTTGACAGAACTACCGCTCGATAGCGGTACTTCCGGTCAAGGTACCGTAACATGTACTGTGGGAATTTCCTCGTGCAAGTCCAGAGCGGTACCACTGACTGGTACCAATAGGGTAGCGGTACTACCACTGACTGGTGCATTTTCCTCTTTCCCTCTCAAACCACATCACCTCGCAACACACACACAAAACCAGAAAACCTGTAAGCTACGCTTGAGTCTTCCGATCATGATGCGTTCAGCGAGGGCATCGTGCACCTGCAAATCTATCAAAAACAAACTATGCACATGGTGAAATTCATTCAAGTGTTGTTATCAAACAATAAAACCCGAGGTATAGATTTTTCTCTTTCAGTCCCCAGACTAACCATGTAGAGGAAATCGAAGAGCTCGAGGCCCAAGTCCCTTTTTTAAAGAAGGACTTGGTATAGAGTCATGAAGGGAACAACAAACTTGACGCCATGTTGAGTGAGCAACAATCCCCCAATGACAAGACTGGACTTGGATTCGACTCCAATAACAAGAAAAAGTCCACCATGCGCAAGCGGAAGAAGGGACAAGGACATGTGAAGGATCCGACAAGATTGTGTGCTTCAAGTGCAACATTGAAGGGCAGCATGTTAGATATTGCCCTTTGAAGAAGAAGCCACTTGGTGAGAAGAAACAAGGGAAGCGGCCTCAAGATGGAGCTCATGTTCTACCTCGAGTTGAAGAAATGCCTCTACCCAAGAAGGATGAAGCCAAGGCTCCCTTTGTGCAGAAATCAAGTGAGAAGAAGGACAAGAGAAGAACATGCTACATATGTCGTTAGAAGGGCCACATCTTGTCCTTGAGCACTATTGGCAACTCATACAACCCTATCTTGATCGATGGTGCTTATTCTCTTCGTAAGGATAAGGTTGGCAATGTGTTTGCCAAATATGTTGGCACTCAAAGTGGTTTCGTAAAAAGACCCATTTGGGTTGCTAAGCCTATTGTGACTAACTTCGTAGGACCAAACTTGGTTGGGGACCAACAAGCCAAGATTTGATCAATAGGTATGATTGGAGGGCATTGGAGACTTGACTAGTTCATGAATAATTGAGGAATCTTCATCATTCTTATTTCCTCAAGTCAAGTCATTGGTTATTATTTCTTCATCCTTTATCCATGCACCTCCTTGCGGTAATGAGACCTCAACTCCTTTACACTTTAAGTTACTCACCCACTTCTACATGTGCTGGTTTTGTACCTTGCATGTGGTTGTGTATGTTGTGCCTCCTACTTGCTCATCTTGCTATCATGCTTATATATGTTGGGTGGCACATCATGTACAATTGTTATTATGTTGAACCTATTGCATCTTGTTGATATCTTAGTTGTTGGCTCTTGTGAGGAAATTAATGGACTATCCCATTTTGGGGGAGTGATATGCTTTATGGATTTCACAATTTGAAATGTGTGACATGATGAATTAAAATTATATAATGTCCATTAATTATCTCTAGTGGTTCTTATTTGCCTCTTGTATGAAAAATGCCTTTATCACATTATGGGGGAGTATTATGCTTTGTGCATATTACAAACTTAGAAAATGTAAACACTTGAGGTTGTGTCACATATAATTGACATTGGAGATTATCTTGTTCCTATGTGACATGTTTGCTCAAACAAATCCCATTTTGCCTAAAATGCTTTATTGCCATTCTTTTGGATTTTTTGTGAGAGTTTTTCTTGGCATGGTTTTGCACATTGTGTTGCTAGCTCTATATAATCGTTGGAAAATCATGTGCTTCATGTTATGCTATTCACTGCCTTGCAGTTGGTGTAACTAATTGAAGCTCTCAAGAATCTCCATTTGCATTATCGTTAACTCTTATCCTTTACCTTATGCTTCCTTAGTTGTGAAGATGATCTTGGATATATCCGCAAACCACCATAGGGAAATATTTCCTATATATCTCTTGTCCTTAGACAATTGATAACATATTATGTGGTACGTATTTGGATCATCCTCACACTTGGCTCATGTACTTAATTGATCTATTTATTGCCAAGAATTTGCTTTGTGGGTTAGACTTCCATGTGTCTTCCATGCTTCTTATGGACACCTTTATTTTAATTGAACCTTTTGAGTCTCTTGATAAATATCGGTAGAGTGATGATCCCACATTTTTTCATTTTGTATTCAAATGAAATTTTTTAAATAGTGCACTAATTTTGGGGGAGATCTCCTATATATGTTATAACACTCTCTTGTTTCAAGTTCTTGCCTTTGGAAGACAAACCTTTTCTTTTCGATGCATTTGTGCCATCATGAAAACTGTTGAGGGTTTGGTTTATTTGGAACCTAAATTTCTTTGGGAGTTGGTTATCTCATACCTTGTTATTTGGTTTTAGCTTCTTAAAATGAGATAAGTCCTTGAGAATGTGTGTTTTGTATATCATCTTACTCGTTGTATTTAGTTTAGTTCATTTGTTGAACTTTGGGGTCATTCTTGTGTTGATTTCATTCTTGGATATGGGTTGGACAACCTTTTGACATGTCACTCCTTTGTGTGTCATCATGTTGTATTTTGTGTTTTGTCCAAGTATTATCTCAATTTGGTTCTTGAAAGTCTTCCATGCATATTTACGTTATGTCTATCTTATGGCATGCTTGCTTCCGTTGATCCATTGCATAGGGAAAACTCCACCATAATCCTAAATCGGCTAAGATGTGCCTGAAAATAAAATTCATATCTATATGCACATATTTATGTGGAGTTTGTCCTATGTGTTGTAGTTGCACTAACTACTCGGACCCAATTAGTTTGGGGACCATTTTCTACTTGAGCTTTGTCTTAGGTACATTGGAGATGCATTGGATGCTCGTCTCACTCATAAGGAAGAAGTGAAGGCTAAGTGACTATTGGAGACGAGCTATGATGTTATGGCAAACCCATATCTACTACATCACACCATTCCATCCGGGTAACAAGTATCAATCTACTCCATGCATGCTTACCTTGTATCCAACCATGCGGTTATCTTTGGCATGGATTGTTGTTTGAAAATGTTGTGGTACTGCAAACCTTTTAAATGAAACCACTTTATTGCAAATATGAGTAAGTTCAGATGAGAGCCTATTTTGGGGAATATAAAAATCATGCTTGTGATTCACCTAATCCCAAATATGTCAACCTTTCAATTGAATTACGTATCTTTTCTTCAATATACTCACATGTGCAATAAAGATAAATTTGCAAATTTTGATTTTTCCACTTGGTATTTCATTGTGTGAAACTTATTTTCCTTTCTCAAAGCATCTCAACTATCTCCTTCCCTTGGTGGTTGTTGTGATGTCTTTGATGTGGTTGTGGTTGAAATTCTTCAATATACAATAAGATAAATTAAAGCCTTTGGCCATGCTGTAAAGAAAATATCTCATTGGTATATTGTATTACTTCACCTTGGATATCTTTGTCTAGTTCTCTTGTATCTATCTTGTGTGTGCATGTTTCTTGATGGATAAATATCTTTGTGATGTTGTCCACTTGGAGAAACTTATATACATGAGAGATGATACATATTCTTTTGATATCCCTCTTTGTTGGAGTCCATTCTTTTTATTCTTGTTTGACTCTTTGGTGGCTCCACAAATAATTTTATATGAGTTCTCATTTTATTCTATTTGCATCTTCACGCACTCATATTTGATTTTGGCACAAGCTTTGATTTTATTTTCTTCTTATTAAGCTTGTGTTTCTTTTTGATTTTGATTTTATATTTTTATTTCAATCTTCTGTGATGTATGATTATGCCTAGCAACCTCATTCATTGAAGGCTATGATGATGCTCAATGCTCATCCTTGTATTAGTCTTATAATATGCTTGGTCATGCCTCTCACACATCCTTTTTGTTGAGCCTTATCTTATGTTGCATCTTGCTTGATGCTCAACCATTGGTTTATTCCAAGTGATGCATTATCCCTTCTATGATCTCATGCAAATGTTTCTATTTTAATTCGCAAGGAGGGAGTGAGGATTCCATGTTGTGCACATTGTATTCAAATCAACATTATAACATGTGCACGTACCTTTAGGAGCTTCCACATGTTATTTAAAATACCCATTTGTGACTATCATGAATCTTTATTTCACCTGGTATATTTTGTCTTGAGTGCTTTTGTGGGAGTGATGATTCCATGTTTGTGCACCTTATTCTTCAATGAATTTTTTTTATCTTATGCACAAACCTTGGGGAGCTTCAACATATTCCTTAAGAGCATTCTTCTTGATCTTATCATAATATGTTTAACTTGATTCGATGATTCATTTGATTGCTTTCTTCTTTTGTTGAAGCTTACTCACCTACTTATCCTTTTGCAATCTTTGATCCTCAATATAGTTTGATTCCCTTCAGGTATTCATCATTGAATAAGTGCATTTGATTCACTCACATTATGCAAAATGTACATCTTATTGAGGAACTCTCACTATATTGGCCTTCTAAATCTTTAATCCATTTCGGCAATCGATGCCAATGGGGGAGAAGTTTGGAGGGTTTAAGGGAATTGCATTTGTTTGGTTCTTAAACTTTTGCCCTTCATGCTTGCATTTGTTGCTTTGCATGGTTGAATATTTAGAGGATACTCCGCTAGGCTTTAATTGCCGATATATGCAATGAAATTCAAGTTCATTCACATATGCATATATTATGGGGCAGTTTGTTCCAAACAACTTGGGTTGTTCGCTAAATTCCTTATTTAAACCCTCTCAAAGAGATTGTCATCAATTACCAAAATGGGGGAGATTAAAAGGACATGGAACCCCCATGTGTGGTTTTGGTAATTGATGACAATCCCTTGGACTAATGGTTGTATTGAGACTCTCTCTTAGGTCGTGTACATAGGCAATGCTTGAGCCATATGTTGGTCTCAAGGTTGCAAGATGAAGAAGATCGAGTGCAATGAAGAAGACGGATGAAGACGGTGTCAAACAAAGATGAAGACGGTGTAGAAGATGAAGAGGGATGAAGATGGCGTAGAAGATGGATGAAGACAGTGGTGTGCGTAGAAGATGGATGAAGATGGTGGCGTGTATGTTGGAAGAAGATGGTGGCATGTACAATGATGAAGAGGGTGAAGACGGAGCTTGCCGACTCGAGTGGAACGCGCAAGGACAAGGTTTGTGCTCAATAGGATAGTTTGCCGCATCATCGGAGAGAGCTCAAACCTTGCATGCATTGCATCATGTTTCTTGGTTGTTGTTGGTTCTTATCCATGAGATGTTTTACAGATTGTGTTCATTCTCATGACAAGCTCTAACTCATCGGAAACGGATTCCGGATGCATCTCATGTTGCGTGTTCAAGTTGGATGATTTTCCCGGTTTACCGTATTGAGAGGTTGACCCCGTGTATGGTTCCCGCCCGCGCCTGCATGCTCTAAGCCGCTACATGCATTTGCTGGACCCACCGTGATGCTCCCCAGCTGCTGCAGCTCTCCCAGCTCTCTCTCTCTCCTTTTTGCACTAGTTTTGACACAAACATTACTACCAGTTTGCAGAGCAGTAGTACCAGTTTTTGGGTGTTTTCTACGCGTTTCGTGCACTGTTTCAACAAAAGCGGTAGTACCACTTCAATAAGTGGTAGTACCGGTTTGGTTGCAAATCTGACCGTTTTCCAGCCACAACAATCATATTTCTGGCCCCTATTTTTACCTCCCTTCCACCTCCGTCCAAACTATCTCTTCCCCATCTATTATCTCTCCTCCATTGTTGAGCTTGAAGAGCTTGATCCCCTCTTGATCCCCCACTATTTGTTGCACCTTTTTGGGGGAAAGGAGAGAGGGGATCTAGATCTAGTGCTCCACCAAGTGAATCCCCCTCCTTGTGAGGGAACTTGCTAGATCTAGATCTTGGAGTAATTTGGTGTTCCTCCTCCTATTTGTTCTTCCTATCTTATTCCCCCAATAGATTTTGTAGCTTTGTTGGAATTTGAGAGAGAAGAACTTGGGCATCTTAGTAGTGTTCTTAGCCATTGCATTACGTGCATCGGTTTAGGTTCTCTCCGGGGTTTCAGTCTCGTGTGAGTTCCTTCTAGGGTTCTTGGAAACCTAGAGGGCTTGTTGACCTTAGTGGTGTTGTTGCCTTCGTGGCCTTATCGCCTTTGTGGCGTGGTAGCATTTGTGGTGTTGTTGCCTTTGTGGTGCGTTGTAGCCTTTGTGGCCTTGGAGCCGGTTGTGGCGCGTGTTCTGGCCTTGTTGCCGTGTGTGGCTTACGTGTTGTAGCCTTGTACTTGAGAGCCTCCGTGTTGTGGAGTTTGCCTCAAGCTTGATACTTGGGTGTTTTCCCCAAGCTTGTACGAGTTCGGTGACCACCATCAAGGGTCCCTTAGTGGATCGAGGCTTTCCCTTTGGTGGAAAGGCTCGAGGAGAATATGGTGGCCCTAGCGGCTCATTGGAGTGCCCTGCCTCCACACCGCTCCAACAGAGACATAGCACCCAAGGGTGTGAACTTCGGGATACATCGTCGTCTCCTCGTGCACCGGTTACTTCTCAACCCGAGCTCCTTTACCTATGCACTTTACATTGTGATAGCTTTTGTGCTTCATGTTCTGTATCTAGTTTGCTATCACCTTGTTGCTCATCATGCTCACAATAGGTTGTTGGTGCACATATGCAAACCCTAGTTGATAAGCTTTATGCTTAACAAGTAAACCTTAGTTTTATTCCGCCTTGTTAAGCCGTCAAGTAGAAATTTTTACAACCCACCTATTCACCCCCCTCTAGGCGACATCCTTGTACATTCAACTGGAGTTTGGTTCTCCAGACATACTGAAGTGGAATGTTATGAAAGAAAGCAAGAGAAACATGCATCACAGAAGACAAATGCACATTTGCAACTTGGCTGATAACTAGCAGACAAAGGTCGAAAAGCAACTAAGAGGAGGAACACGGTTAGGATAGGAAATTCCTGAGATGTAGATGACCAAGTCAACATTTAGTGAACTCATGCTGAAAAGGAAATTTGTGGAAAAGTCGCAAACATAGATGTGAGACTCGCAAAGAGCACTCTTGTCGTGATCCATTTGGTTCCATGAAAGAACATCTGCCATAGCAGTGGAAGGGAAAGAACTTTATGGATGCAGTTCAACAAGATAATAACCACAAGCCTGAAGACCATCTTGATTTGGAAGTTAGTCATCCCGATGTAATGTTTGAACATTAACACTAGTGTTCAATGGCATGGATCATGGGTTAAAGGCCAATTTCATGTACTGAATTCACATAGATACTATGAGCATCACATGTTAAGAAACAACATGGTTGACACACTAGAATCCACTACAATCGGGGGCCTTCGGTTCGAGTCCATGGGTTAAGACACCGAGAAAGGAGTAACTACTAGACGAGTGACACAAAGGACACTTCTAGGTGTAAGAGCATCACTAGCAGTGCCCTCAAACTTGTAACCCTCAAAGCCAATTTTAGGGTCGAGAAAACGTGAATTTGAAGGCCCAAAACGATCGGCGCAGACCAGTGCCCTCAAACCAACCCTCAAAACAGAATATTCTGCACCCCCGCCTTCAAACCCTCAAAACAGGTAATCAACACACAATATCATGAAACACACATATCATGGAACAAATATATCATGAAACATACATATCATGAAACAAACATATGATGAAACACACATACCATGAAACAAACTTGCAAATGATTATATATGATGCATGGTTCATAGTTTTACATCACATAATCAACATTTTGTCCTTCCAAAAGATCATCATCACCATCGTGGCCAGCGGCTCAAACAAAGTTGTCCACACCTCCGTCTCCACCACCACTCATCGGAGACTCACCTCTGAGACGCTCGGGGCGGGGGAGACGGCGGCGGGGCCTGTGACAACATGCGCCCACCTGCTCTTCACACCGACATGCGTGGAGGCCACCATGTTGGCCACCACGGCAGCGCTTGGGGCCAGGCCGGGAGGCGGCTCCGTGGGGGCGTGAGGCGGCGACGCGGGGCCGCTCGAGCCGCGGCCAGGCGCGGGATTCGCCGGCGGGGCAGGGGCGGGGACGGGGGCGGGGTCATTCGGGACCTCCATGGCCGGCGGCGGACGGACGAGGGGCGGCGGGGCACAGGGAAGGAGGAGCCGTTGAGGAAACTTCCCTCTAGTGACGCGGCATTGACCGGATGAAGGGCGCTGTGTATTTTGCCTCTCAACCTATGTTTGTACAGGTTGGGATGGAAAATGAGGGCCAGACCTTCAAATTTTTTTGAGGCTTCATGGATTTGAGGCCTTCAAAAAAGCAGTTAATTTGAGGGTTTGACCAGTCTGAGGGTTCTGCTAGTAATGCTCTAACCACGGTGTAGCTTCTACAAGCCTAGCTTCTAAAGTAGCTAGGCAGATAGAAAGAAGGCATACAAGGCGAAAGAAAACCTCGAATCCTATAAGAGAATTATGTGGAACCCACAAAAATAGAGAGATTATGATGGAAGGAGATCTCTCAATTTAAACAAAACAACAAGGTAGCAAAGAACAAACACCAGACAGAGACACTAGAATCTCGCAACTCAACACTAGGTCAACTGGTTCGCAAACGACCTGCCCTGAAGGTACGCAGAATTTGAAAGAACCGAAGAGAGAGAAAAACTTTTCCAAACAAAATTTGGTAATGTGACTCAAAATTAGAGCGATACCAGGTAAGGATTAAAAAGAAACCTACTACAGGTTAGCAAATACTTTTTACCTTTCAAATAGTTTTTCAAAAGAACTAGAGTCAACATCGACCAATAGCATTGGTTTCCTATAGACAGTCCTGCTCTGATACCAAAACCTGCGGCACCCCCTGGATCAGAATTATAGAGATATGTTATGTGTATTAGTAGTGCGATGTGAGGTTTACTGGGGTTACCACTCCAAGGCGGAATCATATCGGCATGTAGTCCGTAAACGGCACTACACCACCCCATACCGCCAGGCTGGGTACGAGGGCTACTGGGGTACCAATCCCAGGCCGAAATATCGGCAGGCACCAAAAATACCATTGACACAGCAACACCTCAACCGTCCTGCTAATCTTAACAAAAACTGCATAACCGTGAGCTAGAGAGCCTATAGTGACATACTTAGTAACACAATAGTGAGTCTACGACCGAAAGGAAAATATTACAACTCATAACAGAGGCAAGATCCAAATATTACATGCAGAGGAAACTGACCCAACACTAGAACAATCAGCGAAAGCAAGTTAAGCTATTAGACATAGCAATATAGCAAAAAGCCTAAGAGGCTAGGAGCATAACAGCGACATATCAATCCGCTGCCCCAAGCTGCTGTCTGGAAACCCCAAGCTACTCGTTGATGTCAACGGAGGAACCACCATATGCCGGAGAGACTTCGTCTACAGCAGAAATGTAACAAGATGAGTACAGGGACTCAGCAAAGACTTAGTACAACCTGTTAGCAATGGGGGTATGTGAGGCTTTATGTAGAGCTTATTTTGCATAAAGCCAGTTTTCCTTTGTAATAGAGAGAGAGAGAGAGAGAGTAGAAGCTCGACTAATTAGATCATTTACAAGAGGATAAGAGAGCGATATTACTAGCTCTAATTATCATCATATTGTATCCACCGAATCATCATCATCATCTGAAACCACTCATATCGGATAACCCCCTCGAAACCTCGGAGGAGGGAATCCTTATTCACAATGTTGCCAAGTTTTACAATTAGGTTCATGTTTTCTATGATCGCGTCATCCAGATCCAAGTCGTCCATAACCGTGGACACGACTTTTCGAAAATATTTAACCCTGTAGGGGTGTAAAACTTTGTAACGGCCCCGGGTAGTACCCAAATAGAGTTTGCTTGTTCTTTTTGTTTTATGCATCATCATGACATTAAGCATCATATCATCCCTGTCTTACAAAACTAAAACTATTTTCATAAACCCTATTTCAATTTTCCTCTTTCATATAGTTCCTATATGAACCCCACTACTTGTATTTACTTTCAAAACAAAACCCTAAAAACCAATGTTACAAAATAAAACAAATGATTTCAGATATTTACATATCTCAAATTAAAACTGGTTTTGTTTTATTTTGTTTTTTTTCAAAAGAGTCTAAAATAATTTTAAATAATAAAATAGAAGAAGAAACTAAAAACAGAAAAAGAAAACAAAACCCTATCTACCCGGGCCTCTTTCCTCCCCTGTCCCATCTCTCCCTCTCTTCCCCCCGGGCCCTCTCTCTTCTTTCTCTCTCCCCGGTGGCCTGCCTCTCCTCTTTTTCTTAGCCCAACCCGGCCTGCTTACCCCTTCGATGAAAAGGGCATCCCCTTTGTTGTCGGCTTCCTCGTCACGCAAGGAGCGTGAGCTCCATGGTCCCCCATGCCGTGCGCTCCTCCTCCTCCTCTCTCAACCACCTCCCCCTCCCCTTTTATTCCGCATCCGAGGCGCAGTGAAACCCTAGCCCCATCTCCCTCTTCCTCCTGCCGCCGCCCCCTCTCTTTTCCCTCTCTTTGTGTGAGGAACACGAACACACCGAGAGGTCCACCATCACTGCCCGCCATGGCGTCGCTGCTTTGGCCCCTCCCTCAATGAGCTGAGACCACCCAAGGCTCCGCCTCGTCGACCTGGTCCTCATGGCGCAAGGAAATGGTCCAAGGTGTCTCCAATTGACGCCGATGATCTCGTTCCCCATCTCCGACTACCGCAGTTCTTCGTCGATTCCGTCGCTGCCCTTGCTCCTTCTGCTCCGCCCTTGGCACGTTGAGCTCCAGGGTAACGCCGCGCCTCCCCTGGAACCCCCTATTTCTTCTCTGCTATCTCTTTCTTCTTCTTTCACGTTGATGCCGAGCTCCTCCACCACAGATGCTTGCCGCCGGCCTCTTCCGATGAACCCCAGCGTTGGCGCCGCCTTCTCCTCGCTCCGCGCCGACGAGGCGCTCCCAACGCGCCCAACCTTGCATCCTCGCGCGCCCTCTACCGCCCACGCGCGCGACATCGTCGGTGGTCACCGCCCCTACCAAGAACGCGAGCGGCATCCCGCGTCGACCAAGGTTTGCCATGCGGGCAGCCGTCATGGCAGCGGGCCCACATGTTAGCGTCCGCGGCTGGATCTCCCCTAAGTGAGAAAAATATCTCAGATCCAGTTATGTTTCCTTTTTGCAAAAAGGCCCCTGGCAGTCTCAAACCTGAACCCGCCGTCCCTAGCCTGGCTGATTTCAGCATAACCCCGCTACACGTTTTGAAAATTAACCCGTGGTCCCTCCCCCTGGATGGTTATTGTTTTCGGGTCCTTTTTCTTAATTAATTAAATTTTCTATATCTATTTTAAATACTAAAAACTGTTTTGTTAATAACTTTTAATTGGTAAATCAAAATACAAAGTATTTTATATCAATTTTGATCAGAAAAATGTGCTGAACAAGAATATGCCATCCATTCATCTGTTTGCATCTGGCATCATGTCGTCCGTTGATAGTCATGCATGTTCACCTCACATATACCCGGAGTATTTGGGACACCGACTAAGGTTCTCCCCGCTCCGTTTAAATTTGATGTAGCTCACCCCTGCCATGTTGTACCACGACAATAAATACTTAATTTTGGCGGTATAAATGCAACTCCAACCCTAACTGTTTGTCCGGGGTTCCGACTCTGATTAATTTGGATAAGTGCATCGCATCATATCTGCCATGCCATGCATATCATATCTTGATCATGTTGGATCTTCTTTATCCGTAGTTGTAAGATTTGCATCCGTTTTTTGTTGTAGCATTTGCTTCTTCCCGGATAGGATCACGAAGTGGTGAAGTGAGATACGACGAGTTCTCTGACAAGTGTTTCTGCAGCTTTCACAGGCGAGCCCTCTCTCTTCACCTATTTTACTCCCTCCCTCGCACTGCTATCCTTATGTTGCGTTTCTTTATCGAGTCACGTGTCCTATCCACTTGTTTACCTTGATAATCCTATATGTATCATTCCTTACCCATAGTCGTTGCTTGATGTTTGAGCCTTGCGAGTCGTAGGCGTGTTTAGGCTCTGTTGTTTATCTCGATCTGTTATCGGGATATGTTGGGTTGTTGGGAGGTTATCACATGCTATATCAGTTGTTGGAGATACACATGCTTTACTTAACTGTTAACAACTAAAATTGTAAGCAGAGGCATCTGTGAGCCCCTTTGCGAAAGCATCGGAACTTTGACTTGCTAATGTCCCCTAGGACCCGAGTTCCTGTTATCTGTTCCGAGACTGAGCGCTCTACCCATTCGCGGGGATTCACTGGGACCCCTCTCACCCATTACCTTTTTCTCAAGTCTATTGAAAAGGGGGCCACAACCTTGGTTTTATTTGGCGCATGCATGTTTATATATTGTTGCCTTCGGGTGTTTACTTCCTATTGCCTCGGGTGTTTATATTTTGTATTGCACTGCATAATTGCTAGACGACTTACCTAGTGCTTGGCCGTTAGTGCCCGCCTAGACACCTAAGCATCCTCTGGGTCCGTCTCGGAGTACGGCCGAACTTTGTCACAGGTAGCTTAGTTGGGTGGCCCCCTAGACTTTCTTGTTGAACTGGGAACGATCTTGTTGTGAGACATCGCCTGTAAGAAGCGAGTCGATCATGCGTATGGTTACATTTGGGCAACCCCTTCAGGGTGTACATCTTATCGATAAGCCGTGTCCGCGGTTATGGACGACTTGGCATTGTATAGCTTGATTATAGAACAACTTACACCTTATACTTGTTGTTAAAAATCTGATAATAACTTGCTTAGTAATATAGCATTACTACAACCGATACCTAATAAAACTTGTCCACCGTTGAGTGCCTTTTACATTGCCTCTTCGCTTTGTTGAAGAGGATATGTTTATTTGGCTGGGTTATGTTTGTGTAGTATTTATATGTTACCTTATGCGCTCGCTTATCTTCTCTGATTAGACGGATGTTGTAGTGTGTCTCTAATGGTTATAGTTTTGCTGCCGCTAAACCTACCATATAGCCCCAGGTGATATATTCGCCCGGCGAGCATAGCCATTTCTAGTCTCGCTAAGTACGTGCCGGAGTTTGTTCCTTGGTACTTACTCTCGCCTTTTCTTTTTCTCTTCTGTTTCCTCCCTTTTGTCGGCAACATATGGCCCGACTTCGATAGGTACAAGATGACGACGTTAGCAAGGTTACCCTTCTGGCTTGGCCTGGGCAGGGTTATGGACGCCACTGGTTATCTTCAGGACTCTTAGTCCAATTTGTATCTTGTCTATACTCGGACGTATTCGAACTTCTCTATGATTTGGATCCTTGTATTGTATATTTGTATCTTGACTCGTTGGAGTCTTTGTTGTAATATATGTATCTTGTGGGCTCTATTGTAATCATGTTGTAATGTTACCGCTCGTGTTAATTCCTCTGGCATCACGTGTGTGATTTGTCGCGCACGTCGTGTCGGAGGGTGTCTCAGAATCGATATCGTGCGGATTTCGGCGGGATCGCTGGAATCCTCAGGATACCGGTTCTGGGGCGTCACAAACTTTGCCCACATGTGACCACCGTCTCCATTAGACACATGAAGCCCTTCAGGTTGGGCACTGGCGGAGGGGTGATCTCCTACAACCATTACCTTATGTCGACCTATTCCATGAGCCACTCCAAAAGGTTTTAACCCACCATCGTAAGTCATCCGTCTCCGACGCGGAACCGTTCGTTGTGTGCGAAGGTTGGTTTCATAGGGACTCTAACCAAAGGGGACTCTAACCCCCAGCCAACCCCGGCCACATTCCATGTATGTATGCACCTATTTCCAAATGTTTTCACAAACTCATGCGTATGGAAAATTGAACGCCCAAACTAGGTAACTCATGGATAGATCTAAGCAAGTTAGTGAATCGACGGGAGTCCCACACCTCCACGTGTGGTTGTACACTCTGTCTTGGACCAAGAGACAGGAACTCGGGTCCTAGGGAGGCACAAAAAAAACAACCCACCAGATCCCAATGTGGCCTCTCATCGGAGCCTTTAATCATGTTCATCAAATCATCTCCACACTTACTACAACAACCCGTCATGCTTGATTCAATTCATTTGAAGGCTCCAGCCGGGAGGCCGGAGCGAGTAGCATAACGAACTAAGCCTGGCTAAGCATATATATATATATATATATATATATATATATATATATATATATATAGGGTTGCACTATTTTGCAACCGGTGCTCAAAATATTATTTTGAGCACCACCTACCTTGTATAGGGCGGATCTGATGGAGAAAAAAAACTAGCAGCAAACCCCACCTGCCCACGAACGAACCCCAACCCACCTCGTTGGACCTCAAATCCCCTTTACCCCCACCGTCGCCGGCCACCTCCACCCCTGCCCTGGACGGCGCACGCGGCGACGCCGGCCATCCCCACCCCCACCGCCTCCGGTCACCCCCACCGCCGCCTGAAAGCCCCCCGCGCCGCCGCTATGAGGTCTACTCCGCGTCGCCCACCGGGGCTTCTTCCCGGCGCGGGCGCGGCCGTCGCGCGCCTCGCTTCCGGCGCGGCCGACCTCCCGGATGACGCGCTCGCGGTCGCGGCGCTCGTGCAGCCCCTTCCCCTCTGCGCCCGGCCTCAATGCGAGCCGCGCGCCGCCGCCCCAGGCCCACGCGCCGCCGCGGCCTTCAGCCCCCGTGTCGCTGCGAGCTATGCGCCGCCGCCCCTGCCCGACGCGCCTAGCTGCGGGCCGCTTGCCACCGCCCCAGGCCAACGCGCCGCCGCGGCCCTCTATCCCTGCCTCGCTGCGGGCCGCGCGCCGCCGCCCCTGCCCCACGCGCCTCGGCTTCCCTCTGCCCCTGCCTGTCCCCGCCTCGCCACGACCCGCACGCTGCCGCCGACCAACTTCACCAGCATCGTGGCTTCTCCACCGTGGCGGCGCCTGCTCCGGCCTGCTTGGCAAGCCCCTGCTCCCCTTCGTCTCTTACCGGTGCTGACCGGGACCTTGCCGCCTGCAACCTTTGCGCCGCTCCGGACTCCGTCGAGCTTCCGAGCGCTGCCAGGTCGAACTGCCTCTGTCCACGATTTGCACTTTCCATGGCGCGGGTGCCGTGCAAAGTTGTTCGCTGCCCATGGCTCCGACGCAGCCGCCTCACCCTGCAGACTCCTCAGTCACGCCTCGTCCATCATCCACATGCGCCAGTGGCCGGGCTCCTTGGCGTCTGCACTGTACTAGTATCCTGAACAATACTTTGTGTTTAGGAAACATATGCCTTAATTTCTTCAGACTTTTAAATTCAGTTACACTAGTATTGCTGGTCTCTGGTTATTTTGCTCTTCAAGAAAGGAGAAATTAGCTGCTCCTAATGGCCAGGCAAGCTTTACTTAATAATAGCTCTCATGTGTGTATTAGGATGATCTAGTAGATGCTCCTTACTCTGCTTTATGTTTATTTATGCACAGCGTCAATACCCTAGTCGCCAAAAGGTAAGTTGGACTGGAGGTAATAGTATAGACACTGGCACACTGCGCAGATCATTAATTCTTAGGCTAGTAAGCTTCGCAGTGATCCCACAGAATTTATATGATTCTACAAAGTAATCGCTTGATTAATAGTTTAGTCTGAAATAACGAATTGTTGACTGCTTAGTTTGTTTTCTTGGCACACATGTCTAGCGCACTAGTGAAATATCATAGTATGTAGCATGGTTTCTTGTACCAAACTAGGCTGGTCTGACCTTTTTCTAGTAGTGCCGCAAGAACATTAATCGCTGCAACCTCGGCGAGTGTCACCTGAACTTTTTCTAGTAGTGCCTCTGAACTTTCTGAAACGCCACCTCTGATCTTCCTTGAGCAAGTTCTCCTCTCATCCATCCATCGCTCAGACGCAGCAACCTTGATCTTCACCTCGTGTTCTTGTTCTGATTACCAGCGTTGCTGTCGGGCTGGAGAAACACGCTGCGCTGTCCACTCTTTTGAATCGGAACGCCTTCATGGACTGCAGCCACTAGCTCCAGCTTGCGAACGCGGCCGTGGGCATATTCTGAACTTCCTCCTGAATCCCCTACTGCCTACGCTGCGCGTAGTCAATGATGGGAAGCATGAATGACCCTCTCAGCTCTGCTATTTTTCTTTAACGTTTACATCATTTTTGTTTGGTAAACTGTGAAATTATGTTGATGTAGAATAAGTACAAGCGTATTATTGTTGGCAGTATAAGAACATGGTTGATTGCAGTGCATCTTTTCAGGGAACAGCACATGGTATGCTTCATGCATGTCTAGCCACCTACTTATCTGCCTCTTGGGGTCGTCCATCAGCCACATAAGTTCTCCGACGTCTCTGGCGTTCGTCTTCTCAGCCTTGCACATTTTAGCGCCGCCAGTGCGCAAGTTCGGCGGCCGTAGGAAGAAAAGGCCGCGGCGACAACAGTGCATCATGAGTGCGCCCCGCTGGAGGCTGCGGCAGTGAGACATTCCGTAGCAGGCTGTTCGGCCAAAGCGGAAGGTTGTCAAGACATATGCTTTGGTCACCAGCGAGGCCTCCCGCTCCTCCATCCTGTCCAGGTCGTGCTGCAGCCTGCAAATTCTTCACCTCGCCAGCGAAGCAGAGCAAGCAGGGAGGATGATTCATCTTGTCCAGTTTTTCTGCATCTTGCAATTCTTGGTTCCTTTGTCTGTTGCCTCAGGTGTGAAATTTGATTGCGGAAGGAAGCTAGGAAGGCCTCCGGTGAGGAATCCCGCTCCACTTCGTCTGCGGTTCGCTGGCCGGGTTGTGCTACGGCAAAGCATCCGTGATCCAGAGGCTTTCTCTTGTTCATTGCCCCATTTCATTTCTTATGGTTCGTGCACCACTTCGTGTTCACTGAATAGGTACTTTTAGCGTGCCAAACATATTTTTTGTATGCATATGTACATCATCGAGAGGTGGGAGTGTCCTTTGCATTTTTATTTATGTAACCTGATAATTTCTTAGCTTCTTGATTTGTCATCAGATAATTTATATGTCCTGGACCAGCTCTCACTGAAAACTCCTAATGAGTTCAGGGATTCAGCTTGACAGGCAGCTACATGAAGCACTCAACAGAAAGGTCGAGTACTCGCCTATGTTCCTGGATATGGGCAGCTTTTTCGAGTCTGAAACTAAATCATGTTGTTCTCATTTCTCTCCTTCCCCCTGTATGTATGTAGGAGGAACTATCCGGTGATTCTTAGACCGTGCAGTCTTCCGATGAAGTCGCTCATTCGAAGAGCAGGCATGTCTGATGGTAATTGCTCAGGTACAACAATGGAGCAGACTACTCCTGCTGTTGTTATTGTTGATAGAGACGAGAAAGTGGTTGTTAGAGGGTATGCATGGACCGTGCCGTGGTTCCACGAAGATTACTACGGGCCGGTCGGCCATGAATCAAACCACCACGCAGATCTTTACTTACCTTAGAGTAGTAGTAGTTATTTTCTCTCAATGCTACAGCCTGGTTTGGAGCTGGGATAATGTAAAGGGGAAAAGAAGCATCATGTAGTTCTGCTATTGTGTGTTGAGTTTTTATGTCACATAGTTAGTTCAACACGGTGTCCATCATATAAAAGACAGTGAGTATGACTCTATGCCAAGACGAGTTCTGATTGTGTGCTTTTTCCCCAGTTGTGCACCTTCTTATTTTGTGTGTGTGTCAACTTTATGAATTGTCAAGAGAAACAAAAGTACACTCGCAACTCTGCAGCAGTGCATTATATTTGTGGATAGCTAAGTGTTTAAAATGTTCATACCGGGTTGTGCTTTTCTTAATACCATGAAGTGTAAGTATAATGTGTTCTTAATATCATGAAGTGTAAGTATACTGCGTCGAGAGTGCTCCTCTATGTAGTAAAATGAGACATTGTCGAAGAAAGTGAAAATATGGTGTAATGTTGTCCGTAACAAAATACACACAAAAAAACACACACTGGGAAGTACATCAAGCAATTGTTGGTAAGTACAAACTTACGTTAAGGGAAGTCTAGGCAAAAGAATAAATTTAAAATGATTAGATGGGGTAGAAGAGAACTTAGGCAAGTACACAAACAAACGTTGAGAAGTACAAACCCTGGTAATAGCTCAAAAGTACATTGCGTCAATCTGGGAACTCCAAAAATATACCAATGAATTTTCTTTACACGTTTTTCATACAAGCACTGAATAAATATTTCCAAACAAAACAACAGTTCCCCTATTTAGGGTTGGCTGATAGGTCTAAATAAATTATCTATTAAATAAGTACACAAATATTTATTTTCGAAGCTGATAGAAACTAAAAAATCATCTACATGGAAGTACAATATGCGTATTGCGGGCAGTACATAGAAATATGACAAGAAGTAGAATGTACAATTTTAGGGAGCACACATATCAAAAATAATAAAAACTAGCGATCTAAAAATCGGTATGAACAAAAAACATTTATCCCAAGGGAAGTGCAAGTTATGATTCCGAGAAGTACAAGTGGTGACTAGAAGAAGGACAAATGATCAACTTTGAAAGAGCAAAGTTCTTCGTGAAGTGCAAAATAAATAATAAAATATCTAGAAGAAGCTCACATAGCAACGTACAAACTTCATCCTTAATTTTTCATATGTTTCTTTTAATGTGGAGTGAATGTGCACCCTCAAAAATATGGCGAGGAGAAGTACACCCATTCCACATGAGTAGTACACCCCACTTAATATAGAAAGTACAAGAAAACGAGACAAAAAACAAATGTAGAAAAAATAAAATAATCCCGTCATTTGAGGAGAAGTTCAAATGCTTGACGGTAAGAAGTACAACCATTCGGCACAGTACACCCACTTAATATAGAAAGTACAAAAAAACAAAATAATCCCATCGTTCATGAGGAAGTTGAAATATTTGCTGATGAGAAGTACAACCATACAACATGAGCAGTACAACCACTTATTGTAATAAGTACAAGAAAACCGACAAATTTCAAATGTAAAAAAGTAAAACAATCCCGTCATACGCGAGGAAGTTCAAATACTTGACAATGAGAAGTACAACCATTCGACACGAGCAGTACAACCACTTATTGTAGGAAGTACAAGAAAACCGAAAAAACCAGAATGTACAAGAAAATAAAATAATCTCATCATCCGCGAGGAAGTTCAAATACTTGACGGCGAGAAGTACAACCATTGGACACGGGCAGTACAACCACTTATTATAGGAAGTACAAGAAAACCGATAACAATCCAAATATACAAAAAAACAAAATAATCTCGTTATTCGCGAAAAAGTTCAAAGACTTAAAGTTGAGAAGTACAACCATTCGACACAAGAAGTACACAAACTTAATATAGGAAGTACAAAAAGCCGACAAAATACAAATACACAAAAAACAAAAAAATCCCCTCATCCGCGGGAAGTACAATCAGTGATTCCGAGAAGTACGAGTGGTGATTGCAGGAAGTACAAGCGGTAACTACGGGAAGTAGAAAGTGTTTAGATAAAAATTTATTAATTTTTATGAACGGTTTCGTGAAACCGCACCAAGAAGTAGAACCGCGTTGCCTGAGAAGTACAAGCACATGTCGAGAGAAGTTCAATGCTCTGTTTTTGCGAGGTGAAAATCTATTGTGCAAATCTCACTCTTTTGATCACCAACCACCTCAACCATTGCCACCCAAAGGTTTATCTGATAGATTAGGAGTATAATTTCATTACCTACAACATTTCACAACAAATAAAGAGATCTAATGCATCAAATTCAAGTCGTTATCTCGCAAAGTATACCGGAAACATGATTTCAAAACTTCTAAAATCAATTTTCAACCATTTAGATTTGGAAAAAATGATATATATGAAAAATATGCGCCTTTTTTACACCTTTCCAACCGTATATCATTTGCATTGCTTAAATATACCGCATAGAAATCGCGGGGAAAATCATTCGGTGCCCGTCTCATAAAATGGGCGGACAGTAATTCGAGTTATTCTCTTACACTATAAGGAATTAGAGAAAACAATTGGAATATGAAAGTTGCGCCTACTCCATAGCTTTCCAACGCCATATCATTTGCATCATTCCGACATACGGTTGAAACAAATCGTCCAAATTATTGTCCGCTTGTTTTTTGAGTACGTCCGAATTTCGGTATTTTCAAAATTGTTCAAAAACTGTGAGGATTTTGAAAAAACGTAAAACATGAAAAAGTTGCGCGATTTCATTATCTTTCCAACGGTATATCATTTGCACAGTTTCGATAAGTGGTTCGAAAATTGAACTAAAAGTTCGTTTTCTGGCCATATAGAAGCGTTTTCGTATTTTCAAAATTAAATTTAAACCGTGCAAAATCTGTGAAAAGTGTGAACATGAAAAAGTTGCGGTTTTTCATTATCTATCCAACGGTATATCATTTGCATAGTTCCGACAAATGGTTGAGAAACTCGTGGTATAATCAGTACCTCTGAAGAAAACGGGAAGTTCAGGTAAGTTCGACAGAAAGTTGAACCCTGTTATCCGGGAAGTATAACCTTGTGTCCAGGAAAGTACAAGTCGGTGCTCAGAATATTATTCTGCAACCGGTTGCATATATATATAATGGCTCTAACAAAGCACATAAGCCAACCATAATTACGCTAGGAGTAGTAGATTAGGGTATCTCGGCTACAAGGATAGAACATGCATTTGATATCCTAATTCTACCTATCGATAAAACATATTGGAATCGTATGCAATATTTAGGAACCAGAAGTAAACAAATTTTGAAACCATATATGAACCATGTTAGGGCTTGCCTTTGTCCCTGATAAAGAAATATGGATCTTCATAGAGCTTGTACTTGACTTGTTCGTCGATGAATAAGTATTGATCTTCGATGTTGTCGTCCTTCATCGTCCTGGGCACGTGTTCTATCGACCGTGAAGAAGAAAATACCGGAAAGGTAATTACAATCAACACATGGCATCGATGCAAGGCGCATACAAGGATGATGATATGACATGTTAAAGGTGTTGAAACTAACCCTAAGACATGATCATCAATTTAACTGGGTTTCGGCAAACTAGCCTTAGTAGTTACGGAAACCTCAGAGGGGTACAATTAGTTCTTCTAAAGCAACTAGGGTTCAAAGTTGTTTAACAATGCATGATTTTGCTACAAAGTTGTAGATATCATTTTTCTGAAGATTTTTATATACTATACATATTTTTCCGACTTAAAATGAATTAATTATTGAATTTCCAAGTTTTATCATTTTAAATCATTTTCTTGAATTTCAGAAAGAATATATAAAAATATATCAACTTGATCCAACTGTCAACAATTTAATTTCTGACATGACGGCCCTGCATGTCACATTTAAACAAAATAGGAAATTACAAAAAAATGGTCGGCTAACGTCAGCACCACGTCATTGGGGCTTGGAGCTCCCAGATGAGCTCGGCCACGACACTCTTGCACGCGGGAGGACGCGCGAGCATGCGTGTTTGATGCGCATGTCCATGGTGGATCACCTGGTGGCGGCGCCACCAACTAATGGTCAACGGAGGGCCTCTTCTGGCGAGCCCGATCGATGGAGCGACCAGCTCAATGGTGCGCGCGTGATAGGGAAGGGGAGAGGGGCCGACGAGTACCTCCCGAGGAGCAGCATCTCACCAGCAACGCAGGGGAGGTGACGGCAAAGCGAACGGTAGCCCAACGGCAGAGGAGTCGGCGATGAGGTAGCCGCCGGCTGCGGAGAAGTTGACGACGGTGGCGGCGATTCACGGCGACTCGACACAGTTCCTTTTGCAGGGATGGAGAGGGCTACAAGGCGCTTCTGATGGTGGTCGCAGTGGATCTTGGGGAGGCTGGTAGCTGTGGCGCGAGGTGACGGCCGGCCGGCTAGGGTTTGGTCGGACGCGGTACAGAGCTAGAGAGAGGGGCACGTGAGGGGGAAGACAGGTAGAGAAGGTAGAGTCGACTTTGGCCTTATCCATCTGTCCAGGGAACAGTGGCAGCGGCGAGGATCTCCTCGTGGATCGACAGAGTCGAGAAGGACACGCAACTGCTTGCCTTCGTGAGGAAGAAGACAAAGACGATTTTGTAAAAAGCCCCGGGTCTTTGAGGGTTTTCCTGGAAACTGAAAACAGGGACAAAAACAATGGTTCTCTTCTATTTGGAAACCTTTTGAAGATTTAAAAATAAATCCAAACTTCAGGGAAAATAGTTAGTGAACTTCCTAACTATAGTTGAGGGTCCAAATATTTTATTTTGGGTAATTGGAAACACTTCAAACAGATTTAAAACACAGGGTGATTTGCACACATTAGGGTTTCCACTTTAATTTTAAATGCGAAAATTTCTTAGTGGATTTTACATGATGCTCATGAATGCAATTGTTCCTAATTACAAACAAGGGATGTTACATGGACCTACCTCTACGATCATAAAAAATACATATTAATAGATAATTTGTTCCTAACAATTGAACAAAGTCTACAGGAATGCCTTCGTCAACTCAACATGGGACCTATTACTGCAAGCACAAGTATAGTTGCTGATGTTAAATACAAATACCAGCCAACAATAGATGTGGATCAGTTCGAGCAACAATTATTAGGTGACAAGAACAATTTTGCAAGATATGTTTATCAGTTCGAGCAGTATGACTGTGGTGATGACAAGAAAATTGTAGTGATGAAGATTGTCCACCCCGAAAATTTTACAAGGAAGCAAGCATTGCAGATGAAGGAGATGATGAAGTGTCAGAAAACGAGAACATCATACCGATGGAAGCTTCGATGAACCCATAGATAATGTATACAAGGATGTTGCTGCACCCGAGAAAGAAGATACCTGAATTGTTAACAGCAGAAGATATCAAAATATTCCTTGCAAATGAGAGTGTAATAGCAGCACAATCATGTAGTCAAAAAATGATAGAATAATGAGATGGCACACGTGAACGGAACTCATAGCAAAAAATAAACCATGTAATACATCGATGAGAAGTTACATTGAAACTATGTTGAAGAAGTAATGTTTCCCTGACTGCTTTGGGTGGCAACCTCTAAATAGTTTCCAACAGAATGAATTTATCACAAAAGCTTCGACCCACCCTTCATGTTTGAATGACTTTCCAAGTTGTTGTAATGAAACATTGCAGTTGTCAATATTTATTGCCCATTTCTTATGTAATGTGTTTTAGAGAAATTTTAAAAAGAAAACCCTATATAAGTTACTGCATAAAGATATAGTTTCTAGGGTAAATAATTTAAAAGCAATGAAGTTAACACATGATTTCAGAATAAAATGACGTACAAACAGAAATCTTCATCATCACACAGAGTTGTTAGAACTTCATACATCCTGTACTCATTTGCTGTAATTGGTTTTTTAGCTTTGTTGTCATACGGTGAGTTATAATATTTGTTTGGCTGGACAATTCTTTTAGGTGGCACATTCTCCTTGCCTCGCATGGAGAATCCATGTCCCAAATATATATGTGTGTTTTACAAATCATCTGACTTGTCAGAAATTTTTTTATAGGAGTCATTAAAAATTCGTGTCCCCAAGTACTTGACTTCCTTTGACTGTATAATAAAAATAATTTGATAACTTTACATTTGACAAACTCCAAAAAAGAAGATATGATAGAACACAAGTAGGGACACTTACACTTGGATAATCACCATCTTGAAAAAGGTGTCTCCCAACAATCTCTTCCTTGAAATACCTCTGAAATAAATTTATGCAACAAAAATACATTAAAAAGACAAAAAAATTATACTAAATAATAACACAAACAAAAATAATTTTAAACAAAGAATGTGAACTTGCATCTAGACCGAACACTCACGTTTGAATTTGGAGTCCTAACAAACGAGGACTGCAATAACTTGCTGTCAGTTTGAATTTCATCTGTAAGTAAATCATCGTTTAGTTCAGGAGAAAGGAAAAATACAAACATGAACACACTAAAATATATTCAACACACATCTAAGCCTTACAGATTGTGAAGTACAAACAGAAAGGAAAAATAGGAAAACATCCTAGGCCTCAACGATGATTTACTTACAGATCATGTTTAGGCATGGAATCATCGTTGAAGTGATACTTTTCCTTGCGTTATCAATGCAACATCACCAATCTTAATAGTTATTTATGTTTGCTTCTTCCATCTGCTCTGTATGCCCTTTGGCACCTAGAAACAAGTAATATAGTGGGCAAGTCTTTAATATAATGAACATATAAAAACTGAATAAAGAATCATAAAATAAAAGCAGGTACCTATAAATTACCATCAGCAGCTTGAACCATGTGTTCATGAAGATTGAGTTTCTCAAGTAGTTTCAAACTACCTAACGTAACTAGCTGCAGAACTTTCAAATCATATATTCCTTCCAAGCGGAAAATTGCTTCATCAGATCCAACAACACCTAACATTTTCCCTTGGAACCCACCGATAGTTCCAATGTCAATTGATTCTTCAGTAGTGGTTGTGTTTAGTTTAGATCATTTGTTGAACTTTGGGGTCATTCTTGTGTTGATTTCATTCTTGGATATGGGTTGGACAACCTTTTGACATGTCACACCTTTGTTGAAAAGGGCATCCCCTTTGTTGTCGGCTTCCTCGTCACGCAAGGAGCGTGAGCTCCATGGTCCCCCATGCCGTGCGCTCCTCCTCCTCTCTCAACCACCTCCCCCTCCCCTTTTATTCCGCATCCGAGGCGCAGTGAAACCCTAGCCCCATCTCCCTCTTCCTCCTGCCGCCGCCCCCTCTCTTTTCCCTCTCTTTTTGTGAGGAACACGAACACACCGAGAGCCCCACCATCACTGCCCGCCATGGCGCCGCTGCTCTGGCCCCTCCCTCAACGAGCTGAGACCACCCAAGGCTCCGCCTCGTCGACCTGGTCCTCATGGCACAAGGAATTGGTCCTGGGTGTCTCCAATCGCCGCCGATGATCTCGTTCCCCATCTCCGACTACCGCAGTTCTTCGTCGATTCCATCGCCGCCCTTGCTCCTTCTGCTCCGCCGTTGTCACGTTGAGCTCCAGGGTAACGTCGCGCCTCCCCTGGAACCCCCTATTTCTTCTTTGCTATCTCTTTCTTCTTCTTTCACGTTGATGCCGAGCTCCTCCGCCACAGATGCTTGCCGCCGGCCTCTTTCGATGAACCCCGGCGTTGGCGCCGCATTCTCCTCGCTCCGCGCCGACGAGGCGCTCCCAACGCGCCCAGCCTTGCATCCTCGCACGCCCTCTACCGCCCACGTGCGCGACGCCGTCGGTGGTCACCGCCCCTGCCAAGAACGCGAGCGGCATCCTGCGTCGACCAAGGTTTGCCATGCGGGCAGCCGACGTGGCAGCGGGCCCACATGTTAGCATCCGCGGCTGGATCTCCCCTGGGTGAGAAAAATATCTCAGATCGAGTTATGTTTCCTTTTTGCAAAAAGGCCCCTGGCAGTCTCAAACCTGAACCCACCGTCCCTAGCCTGGCTGATTTCAGCATAACCCCCCTACACGTTTTGAAAAGTAACCCGGGGTCCCTCCCCCTGGATGATTATTGTTTTCGGGTCCTTTTTCTTAATTAATTAAATTCTGTATATCTATTTTAAATACTAAAAACTATTTTGTTAATAACTTTTAATTGGTAAATCAAAATACAAAGTATTTTATATCAATTTTGATCAGAAAAATGTGCTGAACAAGAATATGCCATCCATTCATCTGTTTGCATCTCGCATCATGTTGTCCGTAGATAGTCATGCATGTTCACCTCACATATACGCGGAGTATTTGGGACACCGACTAAGGTTCTCCCCGCTTCGTTTAAATTTGATGTAGCTCACCCCTGCCATGTTGTACCACGACAATAAACACTTAATTTTGGCGGTAGTAAATGCAACTCCAACCCTAACTGTTTGTCCAGGGTTCCGACTCCGATTAATTTGGATAAGTGCATCGCATCATATCTGCCATGCATATCATATCTTGATCATGCTGGATCTTCTTTATCCGTAGTTGTAATATTTGCATCCGTTGTTTTTTGTAGCATTTGCTTCTTCCCGGATAGGATCACGAAGTGGTGAAGTGAGATACGACGAGTTCTCTGACAAGTGTTTCTGCAGCTTTCACAGGCGAGCCCTCTCTCTTCACCTATTTTACTCCCTCCCTTGCACTGCTATCCTTATGTTGCGCTTCTTTATCGACTCACGTGTCCTATCCACTTGTTTACCCTGATAATCCTATATGTATCATTCCTTACCCATAGCCGTTGCTTGATGTTTGAGCTTTGCGAGTCGTAGGCGTGTTTAGGCTCTGTTGTTTATCTCGATCTGTTATCGGGATATGTTGGTTTGTTGGGAGGTTATCACATGCTATATCAGTTGTTGCAGATACACATGCTTTACTTAATTGTTAACAACTAAAAATGTAAGTAGAGGCATCTGTGAGCCCCTTTGCGAAAGCATCGGAACTTTGACTTGCTAATGTCCCCTAGGACCCGAGTTCTTGTTATCTGTTCCGAGACTGAGCGCTCTACCCATGCGTGGGAATTCACTGGGACCCCTCTCACCCATTACCTTTTTCTCAAGTCTATTGAAAAGGGGGCCACAACCTTGGTTTTATTTGGCGCATGCATGTTTATATATTGTTGCCTTCGGGTGTTTACTTCCTGTTGCCTTCGGGTGTTTATATTCTGTATTGCACTACATAATTGCTAGACGACTTATCTAGTGCTTGGCCGTTAGTGCCCGCCTAAACTCCTAAGCAACCTCTGGGTCCGTCTCGGAGTATGGCCGAACTTTGTCACGAGTAGCTTAGTTGGGTGCCCCCCTAGACTTTCTTGTTGAACTGGGAACGGTCTTGTTGTGAGACATCGCCTGTAAGAAGCGGGTCGAGCATGCGTATGGTTACATTTGGGCAACCCCTGCAGGGTGTACATCTTATCGATAAGCCGTGTCCGCGGTTATGGAAGACTTGGCATTGTATAGCTTGATTATAGAACAACTTACACCTTATACTTTTTGTTAAAAATCTGATAATAACTTGCTTAGTAATATAGCATTACTACAACCGATACCTAATAAAACTTGTCCACCGTTGAGTGCCTTTTACATTGCCTCTTCGCTTTATTGAAGAGGATATGTGTATTTGGCTGGGTTATGTTTGTGTAGTATTTATATGTTACCTTATGCGCTCGCTTATCTTCTCTGATTAGACGGATGTTGTAGTGTGTCTCTAATGGTTATAGTTTTTCTGCCGCTAAACCTACCATATAGCCCCAGGTGATATATTCGCCCGGCGAGCATAGCCATTTCTAGTCTCGCTAAGTACGTGCTGGAGTTCGTTCCTTGGTACTTACTCTCGCCTTTTCTTTTTCTCTTCTGTTTCCTCCCTTTTGTCGGCAACCGATGGCCCGACTTCGACAGGTACAAGATGACGATGTTAGCAAGGTTACCCTTCTGGCTTGGCCTGGGCAGGGTTATGGACACCACTGGTTATCTTCAGGACTCTTAGTCCAATTTGTATCTTGTCTATACTCGGACGTATTCGAACTTCTGTATGATTTGGATCCTTGAATTGTATATTTGTATCTTGACTCATTGGAGTCTTTGTTGTAATATATGTATCTTGTGGGCTCTATTGTAATCCTGTTGTAATGTTACCGCTCGTGTTAATTCCTCTGCCATCACATGTGTGATTTGTCGCGCACGTCGTGTCGGAGGGTGTCTCAGAATCGATATCGTGCGGATTTCGGCGGGATCGCTAGAATCCTCAGGATACCGGTTCCGGGGCGTCACAAACTTTGCCCACATGTGACGACCGTCTCCATTAGCCACATGAAGCCCTTCAGGTTGGGCACTGGCGGAGGGGTGATCTCCTACAACCATTACCTTACGTCGACCTATTCCATGAGCCACTCCAAAAGGTTTTAACCCACCATCGTAAGTCATCCGTCTCCGACGCGGAACCGTTCATTGTGTGCGAAGGTTGGTTTCATAGGAACTTTAACCATAGGGGACTCTAACCCCCAGCCAACCCAGGCCACATTCCATGTATGTATGCACCTCTTTCCAAATGTTTTCACAAACTCATGCGTATGGAAAATGGAACGCCCAAACTAGGTAACTCATGGATAGATCTAAGAAAGTTAGTGAATCGACGGGAGTCCCACACCTCCACGTGTGGTTGTACGCTCTGTCTTGGACCAAGAGACATGAAATCGGGTCCTAGGGAGGCACAAAAGAAACAACCCACCAGATCCCAATGTGGCCTCTCATCGGAGCCTTTAATCATGTTCATCAAATCATCTCCACACTTACTACAACAACCCGGCATGCTTGATTCATTTCATTTGAAGGCTCCAGCCGGGAGGCCGGAGCGAGTAGCATAACGAACTAAGCCTGGCTAAGAATATATATATAATGGCTCTAACAAAACACATTAGCCAACCATAATTACGGTAGGAGTAGTAGATTAGGGTATCTCGGCTACAAGGATAGAACATGCATTTGATATCATAATTATTCCTATCGATAAAACATATTGGAATCGTATGCAATATTTAGGAACCAGAAGTAAACGAATTTTGAAACCATATATGAACCATGTTAGGGTTTGCCTTTGTCCCTGATAAAGAAATTTGAATCTTCATAGAGCTTGTACTTGACTTGTTCGTCGATGAATAAGTATTGATCTTCGATGTTGTCGTCCTTCATCGTCCTGGGCACGTGTTCTATCGACCGTGAAGAAGAAAATACCCGAAAGGTAATTACAATCAACACATGGCATCGATGCAAGGCGCATACAAGGATGATGATATGACATGTTAAAGGTGTTGAAACTAACCCTAAGACATGATCATCAATTTAACTGGGTTTCGGCAAACTAGCCTTAGTAGTTACGAAAACCTTAGAGGGGTACAATTAGTTCTTCTAAAGAAACTAGGGTTCAAAGTTGTTTAACAATGCATGATTTTGCTATAAAGTTGTAGATATCATTTTTCTGAAGATTTTTATATACTATACATATTTTTCCGACTTAAAATGAATTAGTTATAGAATTTCCAAGTTTTATCATTTTAAATCACTTTCTTGAATTTCAGAAAGAATATATAAAAATATATCAAATTGATCCAACTGTCAACAATTTAATTTCTGACATGATGGCCCCGCATGTCACATTTAAACAAAATATGAAATTACAAAAAAATAGTCGGCTGACGTCAGCACGACGTCATCGGGGCTTGGAGCTCCCAGATGAGCTCGGCCATGACACTCTTGCACGCGGGAGGACGCGCGAGCATGCGTGTTTTTTTATGCGCATGTCCATGGTGGATCACCTGGTGGCGGCGCCACCAACTAATGGTCAACGAAGGGCCTCTTCTGGCGAGCCCGAGCGATGGAGCGACCATTTCAATGGTGCGCGCGTGATAGGGAAGGGGAGAGGGGCCGACGAGTACCTCCCAAGGAGCAGCATCTCCCAGCAGTGCAGGGGAGGTGACAGCAAAGCGAACGGTAGCCCAACGGCGGAGGAGTCGGCGATGAGGTAGCCGCCGGCTGCGGAGAAGTTGACCGGTGGCGGCGATTCACGGCGACTCGACACGATTCCTTTTGCAGGGATGGAGAGGGCTGCAAGGCGCTTCTGATGGTGGTCGCAGTGGATCTTGGGGAGGCTGGTAGCTGTGGCGCGAGGTGACGGCCGGCCTGCTAGGGTTTGGTCGGACGCGTTACAGAGCTAGAGAGAGGGGCGCGCGAGGGGGAAGATAGGGAGAGAAGGTAGTGTCGACTTTTGCCTTATCCATCTGTCCAGGGAACAGTGGCAGCGGCGAGGATCTCCTCGTGGATCGACGGAGTCGAGAAGGACACGCAACTGCTTGCCTTCGTGAGGAAGAAGACAAAGACGATTTTGTAAAAAGCCCCCTGGGTTTTGAGGGTTTTCGTGGAAACTGAAAACAGGGACAAAAACAATGGTATTTTTCTATTTGGAAACCTTTTGACGATTTAAAAATAAATCCAAACTTCACGGAAAATAGTTAGTGAACTTCCTAACTATAGTTGAGGGTCCAAATATTTTATTTTGGGTAATTGGAAACACTTCAAACAGATTTAAAACACAGGGTGATTTGCACACATTAGGGTTTCCACTTTAATTTTAAATGCGAAAATTTCTTAGTGGATTTTACATGATGCTCATGAATGCAATTGTTCATAATTACAAACATGGGATGTTACATGGACCTACCTCTCCGATCATAAAAAAATACATTTTAATAGATAAATTGTTCCTAACAATTGAACAAATTCTACAGGAATGCCTTCGTCAACTCAACATGGGACCTATTACTGCAAGCACAAGTATAGTTGCGGATGTTAAATACCAATACCAGCCAACAATAGATGTGGATCAGTTCGAGCAACAATTATTAGGTGACAAGAACAATTTTGCAGGATATGTTTATCAGTTCGAGCAGTATGACTGTGGTGATGACAAGAAAATTGTAGTGATGAAGATTGTCCACCCCGAAAATTTTACAAGGAAGCAAGCATTGCAGATGAAGGAGATGATGAAGTGTCAGAAAACGAGAACATCATACCAGTGGAAGCTTCTGATGAACCCATAGATAATGTATACAAGGATGTTGCTGCACCCGAGAAAGAAGATACTGAATTGTTAACAGCAGAAGATATCAAAATATTCCTTGCAAATGAGAGTGTAATAGCAGCACAATCATGTAGTCAAAAAATGATAGAATAATGAGATGGCACACGTGAACGGAACTCATAGCAAAAAATAAACCATGTAATACATCGATGAGAAGTTACATTGAAACTATGTTGAAGAAGTAATGTTTCCCTGAATGAATTTATCACAAAAGCTTCGACCCACCCTTCATGTTTGAATGACTTTCCAAGTTGTTGTAATGAAACATTGCAGTTGTCAATATTTATTGCCCATTTCTTATGTAATGTGTTTTAGAGAAATTTGAAAAAGAAAACATTATATAAGTTAGTGCATAAAGATATAGTTTCTAGGGTAAATAGCATAATACCCGTGCGTTGCTACGGAACAGAAAAATCATATAAGTATCAGTAGAGCGATTGTTCCTTTTTGGGTGCAGTAAGTTAAGAAAAATACATAAACATCTTGTCATGACTAAAATTTATGACTAAAAAGCCTTATACGTATTTGTAGATTGATTGTCCCTTTTTTAGGCCCACTAAGTCGAGACAAACATGTGTTGCTACAGAATTTAAAAAAGTGTCTATATGAGTAGAGCGTTTTTTCTATTTTTTTTAGGCCTAGTAAGTTCTAACATAAACATTTTGTCATGACTAAAATTTATGACTAAGAAAACCCTATAATTATTCTTAGATCGATTGTTCAAGGTTTTTTATGCCCAGCAAGTCAAGACAAGCAAGTGTTGCTACGGAACAAAAAAAACCATATATGTATTAGTAGAGCGATTGTTTCCTTTTTTAGTTCCAGCAAGTCATGACAAACACAAAAACATCTTTTCAGACTAAATTTATGACTTAAGAAACCATATATGTATTCTTAAATTGATTATTTTGTTTTTTAGACGTCCGGTAAGTCAGGACAAACACATAAACATCTTATTATGACCAAAAGCCCTATAATTATTTGTAGAACAATTATTCCCTTTTTTACGCATGGCAAGTCAAGACAAACATGAATTTGTACAAAACAAAAAAAAAACCATAGAAGTATTTGTATAGCCATTGTTCCGTTCTTTAGGCCAAGTAAGTTAAAACAAGCTCAAAAAATATATTGTCACGACTAAAAAAACTCAATAAGTATTGTTAGATCGTTGTCAAAATGTCTTTTAGTTTAATTTCTATTTGGATTATTTATAGTGATAGTAAGTCAATAAAAATAGAAAAACACCTTCTCATGACTAAAAAAACCTATAAGTATTCTTAAATCAGTTTTTTTTGTATATTGTGTAAGTCAACACAAACACAGAAACATCTTTTCATCACTAAAATTTATCTATTTCTCCAGTTTTTTGAAGTTGTGAAAATGATTTTTATTATGTACATCATACAACTTAATTGTGTCTAAAATATTCTCGTAGTTTTTCAATTTAGGTTAGTACACAAGTACCCGGATCAATTTTCTGTCCATCTAAATCTTTTAAGTACATGCCCTAGATGTCTCTTCATGCATATTGAATTGGAATCGGACTTGGTCACATATGGACTCCATAGAGTTCAATGTACGCTTCCAGTGGAGTCTTTCATCTCTTCGGCTAAGTACAGATGCAGTCCAAAGTATGTTATGTCAGCACTTCAGCAAATACTGTATCAGGCCGTGGGCTGATGGATGCATGGATTGCTAGGGCGTGGAGACATGCGGCTGGGGGCGCGAATGGAGCTGATCGATGCACGTGACGTACCATATACTAATTAGTTGCTGATTTCTTACCGGCATGGAGAGTAATCGGTAACTAAATCCCATCGGCACTTCCGCTGGACAACGAGCAATATTTTCCATGCCGATCTCTAATCGTAATCCCTGCTAGCTCTTGACCGTGCACGATAAGGATTCGCCATGAAGCAGCTGAAAACTTGCATGTTGCGATTAACACTTCAGGCCTAGCTAGCAAAATAAGCTGGCAAGGTGTCAACTTAGGCCCAGCCCATATGTGACACCAACCACCACCTATTGCAATTTAATAGTAAAGATAATTTAAAAGCAATGAAGTTAACACATGATTTCAGAATAAAACGACGTACAAACAGAAATCTTCATCATCACACAGAGTTGTTAGAACTTCGTACATCCTGTACTCATTTGCTGTAATTGGTTTTTTAGCTTTGTTGTCATACGGTGAGTTATAATATTTGTTTGGCTGGACAATTCTTTTGGGTGGCACATTCTCTTTGCCTCGCATGGAGAATCCATGTCCCAAAGATAGATTTGTGTTTTACAAATCATCTGACTTGTCAGACATTTTTTTATAGGAGTCATTAAAAATTCGTGTCCCCAAGTACTTGACTTCCTTTGACTGTATAACAAAAATAATTTGATAACTTTACATTTGACAAACTCCAAAAAAGAAGATATGCTAGAGCACAAGTAGGGACACTTACACTTGGATAATCACCATCTTGAAAAAGGTGTCTCCCAACAATCACTTCCTTGAAATACCTCTGAAATAAATTTATGCAACAAAAATACATTAAAAAGACAAAAAAAATTATATTATACTAAATAATAACACAAACAAAAATAATTTTAAAGCAAAGAATGTGAACTTGCATCTAGACCGAACACTCACTGTTGAATTTGGAGTCCTAACAGACGAGGACTGCAATAACTTGCTGTCAGTTTGAATTTCATCTGTACGTAAATCATCGTTTAGTTCAGGAGAAAGGAAAAATACAAACATGAACACACTAAAATATATTCAACACACATCTAAGACTTACAGATTGTAAAGTACAAACAGAAAGGAAAAATAGGAAAACATCCTAGGCCTCAATTTTTTGCTTCGTAATATTTAGAGTTCATTCCTACTGGTCTGCACAACACCATTTCTTCAATATAGTTCCCTGAATCATCATTGTACGGGAAAAGCCTAAACACAGGCATGGAATCATCGTTGATGTGATACTTTTCCTTGCGTTATCAATGCAGCATCACCAATCTTAATAGTTATTTATGTTTGCTTCTGCCATCTGCTCTGTATGCCCTTTGGCACCTAGAAACAAGTAAGATAGTGGGCAAGTCTTTAATATAATGAACATATAAAAACTGAATAAAGAATCATAAAATAAAAGCAGGTACCTATAAATTACCATTAGCAGCTTGAACCATGTGTTCATGAAGATTGAGTTTCTCAAGTAGTTTCAAACTACCTAACGTAACTAGCTGCAGAACTTTCAAATCATATATTCCTTCCAAGCGAAAAATTGCTTCATCAGATCCAACAACACCTAACAGTTTCCCTTGGAACCCACCGATAGTTCCAATGTCAATTGATTCTTCAGTAGTGGTTATGTGCACCCAACTACCAGTGAATTGACATAAATATTATATTTGAAAACATATATTGAATTATTAATAAAAGATATTACACTATCATATAATATACCTGTTGTACTTGCTTCACTACACCAACGAAATTTCCCTTTTCACTGCATACTTTTACCATGATATATTTCAGAAAGGAATTAGTGGTACCAAATTCATCTATGAAAAATGAGAAACAAACATTACATATTAGAAAATTAAGACCACAAAAATGTATTGTAGTAACTACAAAACATTAAATCAAAAAATAAGTAAGAGTATCATCTTACATACCTTTATCTCTGATTACTCCATCTAAAAGTTTTTCATTTGTTCTGATGCTTACGACTGGCTGATTGTTCTGAAGCTGGGATAAAAAAGTGTAAAAATAAAATACACAAAATTAATATTCATTACAAATTTCACTACTAGGAAAACGTCTATAGATGGAGAAGAACTTGCCAACGCACCTCATTTCTGCTCCGCTGGTGGCAAGTGGTGCCGGCGCACCTGTATGTCGCCGTGCCGGCGATGATGAAAAACTGCTGTCGCACCAGCCAGGTTGATGCGCCGACGCTAAGATGAGGCAGTGGCTCCTCCCATGCAGGCCAGGCCTAGGAAGTACTGCCGGTGCACCGGCCCAGGGGCGCGCCGTTGGAATTTCGCTATTGCCGGCGCGCCCCTGGCCCGGTGCGCCGGCAGTACTTCCTGGACCTGGCCCGCACCAAATAAAGTCAGGTCGGCTTAATTCTGCCGGCGTACCCACGCCCTGGTGCGCCGATAGTAACCTGGTCACTTATTTCTGCCCAAGAACCACTCCCCCCACTACCATTACTCCACTCCTCCCACACAAACCGAGCCTTCTCCCAACCCAGCTATTTTTTGCCAATTTCTACCCCAAATTTGGCCAATTTATCCAAACAAAATAATATTTTTTGAGCAAATCTTCCCTTCCTACATGCATCTCCCACATCCCTATGTAGATCTAGATCTATCTATCCCGTATTGACCGCTCAATCTAGATCTAGATCTAGATCTAGAAAGTCGGCTTCCATACGTTGTGGTCGCGGCGTGACGTCTCGATATCTTTGACTAATATATCGACCAAATAGGTGATTAATGAACAAATTGAGGAATGAAATCTTCGCATATTGGATATTTGAAGCAAAGCTCGTGTGTGGCATATATGTTGTGTTTGTGCTTGTGTGTTGGTGTTAAAAATGAGTTGCCAACATTGCGCCGAAATGTTGATTCGTTAAGTTTCCGTTTCGGCACATTTCTGGCGCCAAAATGAGACGGACGGCGGTCAGAAGCGCAAAAGGACTACGCAGCCAGACTATTACTGCCCCCTCCTGCTTCACTTTTAGTCTGGCTGAGGTCGATCAATTTTTCAATTTCCTTCTAGGAGTCAGAGTGACCTTCGGTCACTCCGGGCTAATAAGCAGATACATTGACCCCAAGAAACGAAACTTCAGCGGCATGAAGTCTCATGACTGTCACGTGAAGTTGAGCTGCTACGTGGCCTTCATGGAGGGCTACGCCAGCTTGTGGCCCGACGTGGAGTTCTGGTGCCGGTTGTTCTACCTCAAGACGCAAACCACCGACGGCCAGATGCGAGCCTGCGGCGCCGCCTCCATCTACTCGCGCACATCTTCACCTTTCCCGAAGATTCCTACTGTGGACTCTGTGAAGAAGTGGAGGACGTCGTTCTTCTACGTGAAGAACACGAACCCAGGGTTCGACTGGGTGAACTTGCCGGAGTACAACCCGGATCCGCCGGCTGCCCGGCTCAACTGGGGCTCCAACTTCAAGCCGGCAGACCCGGAGGTGGAGGTGAACATGCTCTAGGATTTTCTCCAGGAGTGTGTTACCGAAGAGCGGATGTGCGCAGCCGACCTCCTCTGCTGCTATGCCTCCCGACGGGTGCTACCTCTGCAGGCACGCGTCCACAAGATGGAGCTCACCAAGGCCCAAGTCGCCAGGCGGGTCAAGTTCATCACCCAGGCCAAGTTGTCGGACAACTGGGACTGGGGGATGGAGCCCTATAGCCGGAAGGAGCTGCCACTTGTGGTAAGTCTTCTGGCCGTATACCGGCTTGCGGCTGCGTGGCCGGTTTTTGTTCTTATTGTTTTCTTGTTTGTTTGCAGCTCTTCGCTCGGCAGTCGGTTGAGGATGGCGACCTGGAGCAGAAGGTTTGGACACCAGATCATGTTGATCCGTCTGACCAAGCCGGCGACGATGAGAGCCCGGAGGCGGCTAAGCAAGCCGCCCCGTGGGCAAAACGATCCGCCGCCATCTCTGCAGCATGATGAGTTGGAGCAAGTGGAGGGGCAGGCGCCGCCGTCCTCGGAGCCGATCCGCGTGGTGCCCCTGTCGGTGAGGCTGCCTGCGGCTTCCGCGTCTACACCCAAGGGGCGGAAGCGGACCACCGAGCGCACCACCGCCCAGCTCGAGGCGAAGGCGAAGAAGCAGCGCCGGGCGGGGCCGAAGGTGATCCTAGAAGCAGTCGGGTAAACTTTTTTCTCTTGTTGTTTGTTTGATTCATTTTCTTTCCTCTTTTTTCTTATCTTTCTTTTTTACTTGACCCAATCTAGGGCTGCGATTAAGTTCGCCAAGGGCGCTGGCTCCAGCCCGGCTTCGAGCGTTGTGTCGCCGCTTCAGCGGCAGAGGAGGGAGCCAACTCCGCAGCCTCCGATGCGGTCGCGCGTGCCACCAATCGTCCCGCCGCCTACTACCGGGGCGGGGTTTTCTTCAGCTGCGCCTCCGCCAGACGCCCCCGGTTCCGGCTCTCGGAGTGAGCCAACTCGCCGCGCCGGCCAGCCCTCCATAGATGATCTTTTCCCGCGCCGCAGCCGGCCTTTAGGACCTGCGGCCGGAGCCGGCAGGGCCGGGCCCGACGTCGTCATCTTAGACGCGAGCTCGGATGAAGCGCCGCCTGCGCCGGAGTCTACTATCCCCACCGGGCCGACGGGCGCAACCGCGCCGCCTCCAACTTCGGAGCCGGCGAGGGAGGAGTCGGTGAGGCAGGAGCCGGCTCGTTTGGCCGATGCGGATGCCAGGGCGCTGGTGAGGGTGAAGGGCTCAGCGCAGGCGCCTCGGGGTCTTCACGTTTCTCCGGCCGCCTCGTTGCTGAACGTGGTGTCCGCCTCCGACTCTAGCTTCGGCTCAGAGGGAACCATGGAGAAGGACTGGTGCTGGGCGGATGCTTGCGAGGTGACTAGCCGGGAGGGAGGCAAGGGCGTGGCATCCATGGAGATGTTCTTCTCCAGCTTCCGCGCCTACGCCAAGGCCCAAGCCACCGAGACCGAGGGCCACCTGACACAGCTGGAGACGGCCGACAAGGTTAGTTCATATCTGTGCTACTTTTTGCAATTTTACTATTTTCCTGGTATCCCTCCGAGGCATGGGCCGGCTGGTTGGAGCCGGTCCGGGCTTCGCATTAAATCCTCACTTTCGTCTTTTCTTCTTCAGACGATTGTGGACTGGCGGACCGCCCTGTACAACCGGCTCGTGGCCAGCTATCACAAGGCCAAGATCGAGCGAGCCGACATGGCCCGCGAGCTGGAGGCTGCTAAGGGTGAGGCTTCTTCTTTTTGACTTGTTCCTTTTTTCTTCTTTAGTTTGTCCAGCTGACGGCTTCCTTTTGCCGGCTTGCAGCTGCTGCCACCCGGGTCCCTCAGCTGGAGGAGGATCTTCGGGCCGCCCGCGCACAGTGTGCTGAAAGCGAGAAGGCGGTCCGGGCCACGGCCGCCAAGGCGCAGGAGACCGAGGGGGAGCTGTCGCGGCTGCGCCGGCTTGAGGCTAACCACATCACCGAGCTCGCCTTCGTCAAACGGGTTGAGCAGGAGAAGGTGGACAACCTCAGCAGGCGGCTTGAGGAGCTGGACCAGCAGCGCCTGAACCTTCGTGACGAGGTTAACTCCAAGTCGAACGAGCTGACGACTACCGGCAAGCTCTGGGTGGCGGAGATGAGCGCGCTAGACCGCGTCTTTGTGGGTAAGTCCTTGCTTTTTTTCTCTTTTCCTTCCCCATTGCCGGCTTTCGGCTGTCGGTTGCCGGCTTATGTTGGCAACCGGCGGCTGAAACCACTTGAACATCTGATATCTCCATTTTCAGGCTGGGGGCAGGCGGTATTTTTCACCGGCTGCCACCAGTCTACTTTTTGAACTTCGAAATTTTGCAATTTTCTGTCCTTTCCCCGGCTTGCAGCTGATTACACTCGGCAGGGACCTGCCGGCTGTTGTCAGCCGGATCTTCTAGTTTTTGACACGCTTATCTTTGCATCGGCTTTCTCCGAGGTGCAGGCGGCGGTGCTAGAAGCGGCCAGCAGAGCGCGGGATGCCCGGCGGCAAGCCACCGGCGAGGAGAGCTCTGACCACTTCTCCTTGGATGATTACCTGGCGTCCATGGCCGCCCACGTGGAGCCGATAACCATGCTGGGCTACGATCTCAGGAAGGCGGCGGAGGAGCTGTTCCAGCTGCTCTGTGTGGTGACCCAGCATACCACTGCATGGTGTAGTACACAAGTCATTGACATAACACAAGTGAAACACCGTTCCACTCATATTACATCCCTCAGAGTGGTACAACAGAAACATATGCGAGTCCAAGGTATGTCTATAGAAGTACACACAAACTGTTTACATAAGATCAACACAGCCTCCTACTTTACAGTGAGGTAAAACTTCAAATAAAGCTCCAGAAGAACGACTCGTAGTCTAACTTATTGCTAACTCAAGTTTAAGAGCTACTTGGCTTGCTCTAGAAATCTAGCTACTTAGGTGCTAGGATTAGGGAAAGGTTCCCTTTTATTACTAGTCTAGGTTTCCATTATAGCTGATGCAGAAGTTGACTCCATTGACTTCTTTGACTGGATTCTTCATCTTGTTGCAGTCGACTCCTTTGTCTTTGAGTTCCACGGTAGTTTCTCCTTTGGTGCCTTGATCTAAAAGGGGGTTCAAATGGGAGGGAATGAGTACGAGCGTACTCAGCAAGTTCATATTAGGAAATAGGTGTATCATGCACTAACTACGACCATAGACCAGAAAGTCATAGGACAATGCCAGTTTTCATATACATTTCTTCAAAAGGTTTATTTATTCTGAAAACTATGCCCGTCAGTCTTCACAGGTTGACCAAAACTTCATGGAGTTCCTTTCCTGCCAAGTTCTTAGTTCCCTTCCCGGAACTGGGAGTGACAGCCACAATTTGATACACTCTGCAGAGGTGCGTTACTTTTACCATAAGAGAACTTAACCTTGTTGCCAACCGATTAGCTTTCTCGTTCACACTTCCTTTGGTGTGAGGTCAGGTATAAGAACCAAGCCCAGACTGCCTTCTCTGCGACCTTGCATACCCACCCTTTTGTCCATCCGTACACCCCAGGTAGACATCTCCCGTTCATACGGCTTTACCCCCGGAGTACTATGGATAATCCCTCATAGACGATAGAGCCTCTCATCCACACGGATGGGGATTTAAAGGATTTCCCAACCTACTGCAGTGTTATCTCCAACACCCAGCCAGGCTCCACCAGATCCGTTGATATGCAAGAGGGAAAAGATACAGCTGGCTTCCCCACAACCATTAAAGATCTTATGGTCAACGCGATATGTACGGCGCTAGAATCACTGGACGACATTGGTACTTAGTCCTAGATGAGTAGTACCCATGCAATGGAACCTCCACCAATCAATACATACCATGGTTCCATTGCCCACCACATAGTCATATTCATAATTGTAAAATAATACTTTGCTTTTCAATGCAAGAGTGATAAATATAGTACTTTTCATATAGTTTGATAAAAATAATCAAATGACATGAGCAAGCGATGAACTTGCCTTTCTTGACTACAGCATTATGCAGGCAAAAGCTTCGATACGTGAGAACTCCAAATTCTGAAATACCATCATTGTCCGGTAAGGATAATGTTTAAAGAACTGGCAAAGATACTATAATGCATAGTATGAGATGCAATCGTTCCGAGCGTAACCTAACCTCGATGATTTAGGATTAATAAGTTGTAAAGATTTCTTTAGGGTGTGTTGCACTTTTAGGATGGTTCTCAAACAAGGTTCTTATTAGGGTTTGGTTATATTGATATTATAAACAGGGAATATAAAGCATCATAACAATCATACACACAAAGGAATAATGGTTGCATAATAAGTAAAGAGTAGTTGTCAGTTTTAAGTCCTATAGTGCATGGTTGATGATTACTATGGTTTTTTATAAGTATCATATCAAAGAATAATGGTAAAAGGGTTACTATGAGTTAGGGTTTACTCTAGCTTCCTATTTGTTTCACTAAGTAACCATTAATGGTTTCTAAGCTAGGTGGTTTAAGATTCCTTAAGTAGGGTTTAGTTTAAATAGGAGCATGCCATGTGAACTGCTACACAAGGTTGGTATTAGGATTGATTATTATGGTTCTACTAGGGTTTGATGGTTGAGGTTGATCCTAATGGTGTGGTATATAGGAGTGGTGATTAATGGCACTACTCTAATTAACAAGCTAGGGTTTGCTCCTAAGTGACACTAGAGAATCATATAGGTTTTAATTAAGAATATGGACATGAAATGATAATCTCATGTGACTTGGTTTTATGCTAGTAGATCATGAGCATGCATTCAATTGTTGCTTATTAGGGTTCTATATATCAAGTAAATCTCACATGATCACATGTGACACAAAACTAGGGTTTTAGAGTTGCTTCTAAGGTGGAATGATCACATGGGTTAAACCCCTAGGGTTTTAGGATTGCAACTAACTTAGGATGAGCACATACAATAATGGGATCAAGGTCTTATTTATATTAAAAACTAGGGTTTCTAAATTATGGTACAACTCTTAAAATTGATATTTGACCATATAGGTGTGGTTGCTAATTACTTTGAAACAAAATTAATAAGGTTTTAACATTTTATTAATTTTCATGAGAATTAATAATTAGGGTAACTCCTCTTTAGACTTAATTTCGAAATCACAGTTTAATAAGTGTTATAAAGTTTTTAAAGTATTTAACTTGTTAACTAAATATGTTTAAGTACACAAGTTTTGAATTACCCAACTAATAATTGTTTTTATCATTATCTTGATTATTATTATTTAAAGAAAATTAGAAAATAGCAATTTGCAAATTAGGGTTTATGAATTACCACTAATAATTAAGTTAATGCAAACATGATAAAGAAAACTAATCTTAATATCTTACTTAGTTATTTAAGTAGTTAGAATTTAATTTTGTAACTGATTTATTTATTGAATTCCATCTGTTTTTAAAAAAATTAGAAAGACATAATTAATAAAGATAAAATAAGTGAATTATTATTTTGACACACATTTTTATTTTATATTTTATTTGAATAGAGTTTATTTTTGTGAGCATTTTGATATATTATTTATATTTTTCTGAGTTGATATGAATTTTCTATGATTTTGCAAAGTTTCAGCGATTTACTGGAATTTAAAATAACTTGAAAAATACTAAATGTACCAGTTCATATCTACCCGGAGAGACTGACTGCTGGGGCCACTGCTAGGTCAGACGCCATCTGGACGACGACTAGTCAACGACCGCGCGGGGGACCTACATGCAACATTGGCCTCGCCGGCGACTTGACGCCGACGGTCAGCGCACGGTGGCGCTGCCGTTTTATGGCTTCCCGAGATGGACTACTGGGTGTTTCCGACTCGCCTCGATCCACTGAACACGATGGTGTGCTCGCCCTACTCAGGGGATCACCGGAGCTACGCCGGCGACCACCCTCCGCGACGGTATACTCCGGTGAGGTATTGAAATCGAGCTAGAGACAGCGCTAGGATGCGATTTGAGTCTCAGAAGAAGCGTCTGCTCACCCTGATTCTTCCTGGATGGTTGCTGGAGTCAATCGGAGCCGGACACGATGACGAGCTCCACTTTTCTGCGGGATGTTGGCGAAAGGGAACGGATGATTGGCGACGATTGAGACCTCCCCTTTTCGATTCCTTGCTCCATCACGATCACGACGACCTCGTGCTTCTCCTCCTTCACTCTATGGTCACCGGGGTGCTTCTAATCGACGGCTAGCCAGAGAACTGGTCGGCCATGGTTGCGGTTCCAGTGAGAGATAGAAAGGGATAGAGATACAATGGAGAGGCGCTGAGCGTAGCTAGGGTTTGTGCGCGTCTGCTCGTGCTTTTGTAGCTCGAGTGGAGCTTGGGAGCGACGGCAACTCGCCGGAGACGGCCGAGATGCGTCGACGGTCCTGGGGATGTTCTGAGCGTGAATCTTAACGCTCCAACTGGTCGCGGATGCAGATGGACTTGTCTTAGGCTCTGGAATGGTGAGTGGAGTCCGGCGGCGTCCTTATCCTCGTCGAGGACGTGGCGGAGCCGTGCCGGCTCGCTATCGAGCGTGGAGAGGAAGAGGAAGACGACACCCCCTCTTTGTTTTCTGCCAGCGACGAAGCGGTATCTTGGGCTGGACTGGGCTTGGTCGACGTGGTGGCTGTTGGGCTTCATGTGGGCTGCGGTGGCCTGCTTCTCCTGGTAAGGTAAATCATCCTCTCTTCTTTTCTCTTTAAAATATCTATTTTATAATTTTGTTTTCTATTTGTTATTTGAATTCAATTTTGAATTCTGTTTTGCTTTGCAGGTTCTAAAATATTTGAGTATCAAAATAATATGGTAATATTACTTACTGCATAGTGTTGCTTTTTAAATAAATATTTAGTTCATGATTAAACTAATATCTTGTGAGGTTTAATGAAAATAGACATGGAACTATGTTTTTATTTTAGTTCCCTTTTAATTTACGGACTCAATGTATTCAGGTGATTTGAATTTTATAATCAATGCATGATGAACACATTATATTTTGCTAGTGTTAAACAATATTGATTGTTCATCTTATTTTAATTATGGCTAGAGTTCAAAATAAATGGTAATAAGGATGGAATTGAATCATGATTTGATGTGGAGATTTATTTCTAAGGGTTTAAGAAAATGGTTGGCTTCACTCTATGTTAAATAATCTTGCTTAGCAAACTACTAACTTGGATTATTAATAAAATTCCTTGGAATAGAAAATAGAATTTGATATTGGTTCACTCTACTCCCTTAAATAGCACTTAAGCTTAGGTATATATGGCTTGGTTTATACTTGTGATACATGATACACAAGTTAGGACATATATTTATGTGGGGTGAATTCTATTTGAAAGGTTTAGGATTTTGCATACTCTTCACTAAATTGAATATACATAGGCATGAGGCATGGCAGGGTTCTACTTATAATCCTAAGTGGTACTTGAATTCAAATTCAAATGTGATCTAGGGTTTTAGTTGTGATCACCCCAAGTGATACACAACCAAGGATTAGGATATTAGCATAAGCTAGGGTTATGTTTAATTGGCTAGGGTTACTCCTCCTCACTTAGTTAGAGTTCTTGTATCAAGGCAATGCTAGGTTTGTCCCTAGTGTTTGGGTAGACAAGGTTTAAATACAATATCATTACTACTCTAAGGCATGAGGATTGGTTTTGTTAACTACTAATGATTTACTTATTATTTCATGAGAGGAATGAGATCTATGGATCACATATATAGGTTTAACTTATCATCTCAATTAATAAGGTAAGATCATGCATTAGACATGATCCATTTATTCCTCACTAATCTCTCTTCTTTAATACTTCTCCCAACACACTCACTTAGATTCTTAGGGTTTATGATCATCACCCAAATTGTAATGATCAAGGTATTGACCTCCTTGTGGTTTATTAATGAATCATGGTTCTCTTCTCCAAGATCAAGTGTTGGTCCATATACTTGAGTATACCTCTTTAGGTTGAGCTATTTTGAATGGTAGGGTTCCTCTAGGGTTTATGATCATTACTAAATTGTAATGATCACAACATTTGTCTCCTTTGGATCACTAGTAAAATAAGTTCTTTCTTACCATCAAGTATTGGCTAGGACAAGTAAGGTTTAGTGCTTGACTTGTAGCCCTTATTGTATTAATTAGTATTAATGGTTTACCTCACATAGATAGGGTTGAATATTAAACTAGATCCTAATCAAGGGGTAATATAAACATATGAATGATTCTCTCCTTTCTCTAAGGTTTAATGGAATGAGTTGGGAAACAAGGTTGGAATGGTCATGGTTGATGCAGAATGATTATGAATGTCTTTGGCTTGGATTCCATATTGTAAGTGGGAATATACCATGTGCATTATGGTAGAAGCATTGATTAAGTAAAAGACATGGAAAAGATAAGTACAGAATAATTTCCTAATTACTTGTGTGCTTTGGTTTGTAGTGCTATAATTATTCAGGTGTTGTTGTAAGGAATGTTATGTTGAGATCGATCTTACATAAGATCTTGTAGTTGACCCTTACTTAAAGTGTTCTTTGTTGTTAAAACTAATTCATTTGATCTAGCCCCTAGACCAAATCATCTCTACCCAAAACTGGGTTTTAGCACAGATCACAGTGAAGTTTACAGCGCTTGACTTGATGCTCTACTTCAATTTCAGCAAGTCAAGTGAAACTTCAGTTACCGTGGTAAGTTTTATTTGAAAGCGCGAAAATTCCCTGGATTTTCTATGCATGAATGCAATGCTCACTTTGGTGTTCCCTCATTTTGTAGCCTCTAAACCTGGGATATTACAGCCTCTCCCCCTTAAACTGAACTTTGTCCCGAAGTTCGAACGCTCTCACGTTTCGGAATGTGGAACTGACTTGAACAGATCAAGATCCTTTCAAACTCCATGGTAATCTCAGTAGATATAATTGGATATATCCCTTGTCCAAATCCTTACGGGAGTTTTCTGATGTCTGGCACTGATACTTTCTTCACTTCTATGATTTCTTCCAACACTCTAAACTTATAGTCTTACTCTCAAAAGATTCTTGGATTAGGACATCATATGATGCTAATGGACTTTACTAATGGTTGTGGTGACAGCTTCCTATCTGGTACCCAAAGCTTGGTTCTACCAGCTACGGTATAATATGGCACTACGGTGTACCAGCTGCGGTGCCCAAACCTTAATTCTAAAAGAATTATTTTTTAAGGTAGGGTATTGTTTTCCCTTACTACCATAACGAAAGTAATGGTACTTCGCAAGGTATTTACAATAGGCATGGTCCTGGTGGTTTATTCCTACGAATGGATTAGACTCATTTAGTCCGTCCAATCATGGCTTTTTGTTTAAAGTAACTAATCTCTTTTTTGTTCTCTTTAGGTTCCATGAAAGGAAACTATCTAGTAGGTTTTAGTTTTTGGTATAGTCAAACTCTTTTGGTCTTTTGAGCTTCTTAAGCTTTGATTGTCCTCTGACATCTTCTTCATTGAACTTCATTATCCGAGACTTACTTGAATTCATTTACTTCTGAGTAATTATTAATTACCCGTTTAAGTTAGGGTCTAACCCTTACTTCTTCGAGATATGAATCTCGGCTTCTGATCCGACATCCTCCTGAGAGTACTTTTATATGGATACTTCCCAAGAACCTTATAAAAATTAAGACTGAACTTCCTCTCAGTTCAGACCTTCTTCTTGGTCTCTCATACTCCAAATAGTATATACTAATACTTCTCATTCAGCCTTCCTCTCCCCCTTGGAGTATACTAATGATCTTCAAACTTATTTTCTTCTATTCATTAAACTCTAAGGTTAGATAGTTGGTCTAAGTCTGGTTTAGGTTTGTACTTTTCTAGAGTCTCACGAAGAATTCTTTGCGGTGTATCCACACAGTTGTGGGTAACCGATGTGAATCCTCCGACTAAATGTTTACTAGCTACGGAATACCAGATACGGAATACCAGCTGCGGAATCCCTCTTTCTTTTAGGGTAAAGAAATACTCAAGTTGCGGACTATCTGGTACCAGCTGCAGACTATCTAGCACAAGATGTGGCTTATTGGATACCAGTTGTGGACTATTTTATGGTTCTAGTCAACATCTACCTATCGGATGTAGATACTTTTATAGTTTTAGTTAAGATCTATCCCACTTTCAATGCTTCCTCTACATGTTTATCCTATATCAGCTGCGGTCTTATTATATCCGCTGCGACTTTACTTATCTATTTTCCTTCTTCCATGGTTTGTTTTGCAAGATAACCACTTGTTGATACTATGAAGATAGTATCGTAAGTGACTATACTTGCAATCCCTTCTTCCATAATGAATATGGCTCCACTTCTACTACTCCATATTCACTATTTTTCTCACTTTCCTGATACTTCCATGTTGAAGTATTCCTTGATTCATGATAAAAGTGAGTTTTAATTTTTCCTATCTTCAGATTCTTGTGGTTGCTTCCCACAACTTTACTTCCTTCTTCTAGTGAACCTTCATCTTGTCTTCAAAATCTTCATAATTCGTCACTTCCTCACACGAATACCTTTACCCTCTAGATCTATAACATCAAGTAAGAGCTTGATATTGCAACATGCATTTGCATATCAAAGTCAAACTTCATGTATGGATCTAGTCAATCAATGAAAATCCAAATAAAATCCAAGAAGATCCAACTTTGTGCTTATAATACACATCCTTATATGCCTGAATACAATAGTTGGGTAAGACATCGCTAAACATCAGGCTCAGATGTGTAGTATATAACACCACATAAGATAAGTTTAGGTTGTGATACTTAGCACATATATATGGATTCCTACTACTTGTCTCAATATTTACCTCGATTGCTCACTTGCAATCAAATAAACTTGAGCAAATTGGTCCAGAATAGTTGTGGTTGACCTAATTTCCTTGGGAAGTGCTAACTTACCTTCCATTTAATTGAAAACTTACCTCACATGATCTCTCGTGACTATAACATGGCTACTCTCAACACATGATTGTTGGAATATACTACCTACAACTCCAGGATTTCTCTATGTGATATGCTTTAACAAAGCCTTCTTCAGACTATGGACTATGATTCTAGCATACTTGGCACCGTTGCCAGGATTTTAAGGCCTAAGCTTTCGAACTATTCCTTAAATCCTACTCATTATCACACTCTTGTAATTCACTTATGATGTTCTACTCCATCACATCATGACTCGCAAGTGAATCATATATGATTTCCAACTCTACCATGACATGTAACATTATATTACTCCTATCACTCTTCCTTACCTCCTACGATTGACTCATCATAGGTATTTACTCCTCATATAACTTATCTCCTTTACTTAACATCAGTCATTTGACATTTTAAATGACTTTTACTTAACTATAACTTACGTTGGTATACTTCTTCCAATAGGATATCTTCCTTATGGTTGTATCCTCTCTTTGTACTACCATGTATTGTATACCAAATGTGGTCTACTACTGCCAATTATCTTAAGCTTCAATGGTGCTCTAGTTATTTGAAATGAAGCAAGATAACTAATCAACTATACTTAAGAAAGATAGACAAGAAAGATTGACTCAAGTGTGTCAGGATTATTCTCAAGTGAATACCCATCTCAAGTCAGAAGAATAGTTGGTTTAGCCAAGTTGTCTTAGCTAATACAACTTCCTATAGACACTACCAAACCTATAGGTCTCCTTTAAAGGGTTTTAATCCTAGGATCAAAGCATTTGCTCCGATACCATCTGTGGTGACCCAGCGTACCACTGCATGGTGTAGTACACAAGTCGTTGACATAACACAAGTAAAACACCGTTCCACTCATATTACATCCCTCAGAGTGGTACAACAGAAACATATGTGAGTCCAAGGTATGTCTATAGAAGTACACACAAACTGTTTACATAAGATCAACACAGCCTCCTACTTTACAGTGAGGTAAAACTTCAAATAAAGCTCCAGAAGAACGACTCGTAGTCTAACTTATTGCTAACTCAAGTTTAAGAGCTACTTGGCTTGCTCTAGAAATCTAGCTACTTAGGTGCTAGGATTAGGGAAAGGTTCCCTTTTATTACTAGTCTAGGTTTCCATTATAGCTGATGCATAACTTGACTCCATTGACTTCTTTGACTGGATTCTTCATCTTGTTGCAGTTGAATCCTTTGTCTTTGAGTTCCACGGTAGTTTCTCCTTCGGTGCCTTGATCTAAGAAGGGGGTTCAAATGGGAGGGAATGAGTACGAGCGTACTCAGCAAGTTCATATTAGGAAACAGGTGTGACCATAGACCAGAAAGTCATAGGCCAATGCAAGTTTTCATAAACATTTCTTCAAAAGGTTTATTTTATTCTGAAAACTATGCCCGTCAGTCTTCACAGGTTGACCAGAACTTCATGGAGTTCCTTTCCTGCCGCGTTCGTAGTTCCCTTCCCGGAACAGGGAGTGACAGCCACAATTTGATACACTCTGCAGAGGTGTGTTACTTTTCCCATAAGAGAACTTAACCTTGTTGCCAACCGAGTAGCTTTCTCGTTCACACTTCCTTTGGTGTGAGGTCAGGTATAAGAACCAAGCCCACACTACCTTCTCCGTGACCTTGCATACCCACCCTTTTGTTCATCCGTACACCCCCGGTAGACATCTCCCGTTCATACGGCTTTACCCCCGGTGTACTATGGACAATCCCTCATGGACGATAGAGCCTCTCATACACACGGATGGGGATTTTAAAGGATTTCCCAACCTACTGCAGTGTTATCTCCAACACCCAGCCGGGCTCCACCAGATCCGTTGATATGCAAGAGGGAAAAGATACAGCTGGCTTCCCCAGAGCCATTATAGATCTTATGGTCAACGCGATATGTACGACGCTAGAATCACTGGACGGCATTGGTACTTAGTCCTAGATGAGTAGTACCCATGCAATGGAACATCCACCAATCAATACATACCATGGTTCCATTGCCCACCACATAGTCATATTCATAATTGTAAAATAATACTTTGCTTTTCAATGCAAGAGTGATAAATATAGTACTTTGCATATAGTTTGATAAAAATAATCAAATGACATGAGCAAGCGATGAACTTGCCTTTCTTGACTGCAAGATTATGCAGGCAAAAGCTTTGATACGTGAGAACTCCAAATTCTGAAATACCATCATTGTCCGGTAAGGACAATGTTTAAAGAACTGGCAAAGATGCTATAATGCATAGTATGAGATGCAATCGTTCCGAGCATAACCTAACCTCGATGATTTAGGATTAATAAGTTGTAAAGATTTCTTTAGGGTGTGTTGCACTTTTAGGATGGTTCTCAAACAAGGTTCTTATTAGGGTTTGGTTATATTTTTATTATAAACAGGGAATATAAAGCATCATAACAATCACACACACAAAGGAATAATGATTGCATAATAAGTAAAGAGTAGTTGTCAGTTTTAAGTCCTATAGTGCATGGTTGATGATTACTATGGTTTTTTTATAAGTATCATATCAAAGAATAATGGTTAAAGGGTTACTATGAGTTAGGGTTTAATATAGCTTACTATTTGTTTCACTAAATAACCATTAATGGTTTCTAAGCTAGGTGTTTTAAGATTCCTTAAGTAGGGTTTAGTTTAAATAGGAGCATGCCATGTGAACTGCTACACAAGGTTGGTATTAGGATTGATTATTATGGTTCTACTAGGGTTTGATGGTTGAGGTTGATTCTAATGGTGTGGTATATAGGAGTGGTGATTAATGGCACTACTCTAATTAACAAGCTAGGGTTTGCTCCTAAGTGACACTAGAGAATCAAATAGGTTTTAATTAAGAATATGGACATGAAATGATAATCTCATGTGACTTGGTTTTATGCTAGTAGATCATGAGAATGCATTCAATTGTTGCTTATTAGGGTTCTATATGTCAAGTAAATCTCACATGATCACATGTGACACAAAACTAGGGTCTTAGAGTTGCTTCTAAGGTGGAATGATCACATGGGTTAAACCCCTAGGGTTTTTGGATTGCAACTAACTTAGGATGAGCACATACAATAATGGGATCAATGTCTTATTTATATTAAAAACTAGGGTTTATAAATTATGGTACAACTCTTAAAATTGATATTTTACCATATAGGTGTGGTTGCTAATTACTTTGAAACAAAATAAATAAGGTTTTAACATTTTATTAATTTTCACGAGAATTAATAATTAGGGTAACTCCTCTTTAGACTTAATTTGGAAATCACAGTTTAATAAGTGTTATAAAGTTTTTAAAGTATTTAACTTGTTAACTAAAGATGTTTAAGTACACAAGTTTCAGCGATTTACTGGAATTTGAAATAACTTGAAAAATACTAAATGTACCAGTTCATATCTACCCGGAGAGACTGACTGCTGGAGCCACTGCCAGGTCAGACGCCATCTGGACGACGACTAGTCAACGACCGCGCGGGGGACCTACAGGCCACGTTGGCCTCGCCGGCGACTTGACGCCGACGGTCAGCGCACGGCGGCGCTGCCGTTTTATGGCTTCCCGAGATGGACTACTGCGTGTTTCCGACTCGCCTCGATCCACTGAACACGATGGTGTGGTCGCCCTACTCAGGGGATCACCGGAGCTACGCCGGTGACCACCCTCCGCGGCGGTATACTCCGGTGAGGTATTGAAATCGAGCTAGAGACAGCGCTAGGATGCGATTTGAGTCTCAGAAGAAGCGTCTGCTCACCCTGATTCTTCATGGATGGTTGCCGGAGTCAATCAGAGCCGGAGACGATGACGAGCTCCACTTTTCTGCGGGATGTCGGCGAAAGGGAACGGACGATTGGCGACGATTGAGACCTCCCCTTTTCGATTCCTTGCTCCATCACGATCACCACGACCTCGTGCTTCTCCTCCTCCACTCTATGGTCACCGGGGTGCTTCTAATCGACGGCTAGCCGGAGAACTGGCCGGCCATGGTTGCGGTTCCAGTGAGAGATAGAAAGGGATAGAGATACAATGGAGAGGCGCTGAGCGTAGCTAGGGTTTGTGCGCGTCTGCTCATGCTTTTATAGCTCGAGTGGAGCTTGGGAGCGACGACAACTCGACGGAAACGGCCGAGATGCGTCGACGGTCCTAGGGATGTTCTGAGCGTGAATCATAATGCTCCAACTGGCCGCGGATGCAGATGGACTTGTCTTAGGCTCTGGAATGGTAAGTGGAGTCCAGCGGCGTCCTTATCCTCGTCGAGGACGAGGCGGAGCCGTGCCGGCTCGCTATCGAGCGTGGAGAGGAAGAGGAAGACGACGCCCCCTCTTTGTTTTCTGCCAGCGACGAAGTGGTATCTTGGGCTGGACTTGGCTTGGTCGACGTGGTGTGGCTGTTGGGCTTCGTGTGGGCTGCGGTGGCCTGCTTCGCCTGGTAAGGTAAATCCTCCTCTCTTCTTTTCTCTTTAAAATATCAGTTTCAAAATTCTGTTTTCTATTTTGTTATTTGAATTCAATTTTGAATTCTGTTTTGCTTTGCAGGTTCTAAAATATTTGAGTATCAAAATAATATGGTAATATTGCTTACTGCATAGTGTTGCTTTTTAAATAAGTATTTAGTTCATGATTAAACTAATATCTTGTGAGGTTTAATGAAAATAGACATGGAACTATGTTTTTATTTTAGTTCCCTTTTAATTTAGGGACTCAATGTATTCAGATGATTTGAATTTTATAATCAATGCATGATGAACACATTATATTTTGCTAGTGTTAAACAACATTTATTGTTCATCTTATTTTAATTATGGCTAGAGTTCAAAATAAATGGTAATAAGGATGGAATTGAATCATGATTTTATGTGGATATTTATTTCTAAGGGTTTAAGAAAATGGTTGGCTTCACTCTATGTTAAATAAACTTGCTTAGCAAACTACTAACTTGGATTATTAATAAAATTCCTTGGAATAGAAAATAGAATTGGATATTGGTTCACTCTACTCCCTTAAATAGCACTTAAGCTTAGGTATATATGGCTTGGTTTATACTTGTGATACATGATACACAAGTTAGGACATATATTTTATGTGGGGTGAATTCTATTTGAAAGGTTTATGATTTTGCATACTCTTCACTAAATTGAATATACATAGGCATGAGGCATGGCAGAGTTCTACTTATAATCCCAAGTGTTACTTGAATTGAAATTCAAATGTGATCTAGGGTTTTAGTTGTGATCACCCCAAGTGATACACAACCAAGGATTAGGATATTAGCATAAGCTAGGGTTATGTTTAATTGGCTAGGGTTACTCCTCCTCACTTAGTTAGAGTTCTTGTATCAAGGCAATGCTAGGTTTGTCCCTAGTGTTTGGGTAGACAAGGTTTAAATACAATATCATTACTACTCTACACAAGGCATGAGGATTGGTTTGTTAACTACTAATGATTTTACTTATTATTTCATGAGAAGAATGATATCTATGGATCAAATTTATAGGTTAAACTTATCATCTCAATTAATAAGGTAAGATCATGCATTAGACATGATCCATTTATTCCTCACTAATCTCTCTTCTTTAATACTTCTCCCAACACACTCACTTAGATTCTTAGGGTTTATGATCATCACCCAAATTGTAATGATCAAGGTATTGGCCTCCTTGTGGTTTATTGATGAATCATGGTTCTCTTCTCCAAGATCAAGTATTGGTCCATATACTTGAGTATACCTCTTTAGGTCGATCTATTTTGAATGGTAGGGTTGCTCTAGGGTTTATGATCATTACTAAATTGTAATGATCACAACATTTGTCTCCTTTGGATCACTAGTAAAATAAGTTCTTTCTTACCATCAAGTATTGGCTAGGTGAAGTAAGGTTTATTACTTGACTTGTACTCCTTATTGTATTAATTAGTATTAATGGTTTACCTCACATAGATAGGGTTGAATATTAAACTAGATCCTACCCAAGGGATAATATAAACATATGAATGATTCTCTCCTTTCTCTAAGGTTTAATGGAATGAGTTGGGAAACAAGGTTGGAATGGTCATGGTTGATGCAGAATGATTGTGAATGTCTTTGGCTTGGATTCCATATTGTAACTGGGAATATACCATGTGTATTATGGTAGAAGCATTGATTAAGTAAAAGACATGGAAAAGATAAGTATAGAATAAATTCCTAATTACTTGTGTGCTTTTGTTTGTAGTGCTATAATTATTCAGGTGTTGTTGTAAGGAATGTCATGTTGAGATCGATCTTACATAAGATCTTGTAGTTGACCCTTACTTAAAGTGTTGTTTGTTGTTAAAACTAATTCCATCTGATCTAGCCCCTAGACCAAATCATCTCTACCCAAAACAGGGTTTTAGCAAAGATCACACTGAAGTTTATAGCGCTTGACTTGATGCTCTACTTCAATTTCAGCAAGTCAAGTGAAACTTCAGTTACTGTGGTAAGTTTTATTTGAAAGCGCGAAAATTCCCTGGATTTTCTATGCATGAATGCAATGCTCACTTTGGTGTTCCCTCATTTTGTAGCCTCTAAACCTGGGATATTACACTCTGGCCGATGGAGACGCTGTCGGGCGAGCTCTCCAACCTCATCAAGTGGCTCGAGTCCGCGCCTGATCGCTTCCTTGACTGGAAGGACTCGGCTGCACGTGCTGGGGCCGACATGGCGCTATCCTTCGTGCTCTCCTGGTATGACGATGTCAACCTCGACCAGCTGGAGAACCGGCGGGCGGCGTGGAGGACAAACTCGGCGTGGAGAGTAAGACCTCCCGGCTTGCCCGTGCCTGCGCCATTGCCGACTTCGTCAACAAGGGCACCTTCATTGAGGATCTAAATCCGCCTGAAGAGGAGGAGGAGTCCGAAGACGAATATATGGAGGACGCGCCGGATGCGCCATAAGCCGACCCGGCGGCCGGCTCGGCAGATGCTCCCCCGGCGGGTCCTCCTCCAGCCGGTGCTTAGATTTATCTGTTCACGCATCTTATTTTGCCAAGACAGTTTGTTAAATCCCCGAAATGTCGGGTGCATATGTAAGACAATATTATTATCCTTTTTATGAAGTCACACTTTAGTGCGTTTGTTAATCATTTGTGCGCCGACTTGTTTTCCCTTGGTTCGTTCGCTTTTTCCCATCCGCTCCACTCTTTGGCTTTGCCCTTGTCGATCGTACGTCCGACTTGCGGTTCGTCGCCGGATCAAGAGCGTGCCGCTGGGTGAGGCCGATAGTTTTTCAGTCGAACGAGCCGAGTTCAAGAATCCGGCGCTTTTATGAAAAGTTGGACAAGGGTCAATTCGCCTTCACTCTTTCCCTTAGTCATCTTCCGCGTGCCGGCTCCTTAAGCATCTACCCCCGCCAGCCGGACAGCTGGGTTGCGGTCTGTAGCTGGATCGGGAGCTGGCTGTCGGGAAAACGGATCACGGTACTAAGCCGGCCGCGAGAGAGGGTGCAAGCCAACTGGCGAAAGCAATAGAGTACGCGAAAAAACTTGTTGAAACCGACGCCCTTGGCATTTTCTTTTTCATTAGCACAGGTTACAAAAGGAGTACAAGGGATACATACATTCCTTCTCTCAAGTGTAAAATGGGCGAAGCAAGTTGACATTCCAGGGACGTTTAGTCTCCTCGTCAGTCTTGTTCGACTTGTTTTTCTTAGACTCTTGGGCGTCTATGAGATAGTACGAATCATTGCCTACCGCCTTGCTCACGATGAAGGGACCCTCCCATGGGGATGACAGTTTATGTTGTCCGGTTGTCCGTTGGATCAGCCAGAGCACTAGGTCTCCTTCTCATAATGCTAAGGGCTGGACCTTCCGGCTGTGATAGCGTCGGAGGCTTTGCTGGTATATGGCGGGTCTGGATAGGGCCAGCAGCCGGGCCTCTTCGACCAGGTCGACTCCATCTTCACGAGGTTCTTTAGCTTCAGCTTCTGTATATAGCTTGATTCTTGGCGCGTCGTGCTCGATATCAGTCGGCAGGATGGCTTCGGCCCCGTATACGAGGAAGAATGGTGTGAAACCGACAGAGTGGTTTGGCGTGGTGCGCAAGCTCCAGAGTACATGGGGCAGCTCCTCAATCCAGCAGCCGGCTGCTCGCTCGAGCGGCTCTACCAGTCGGGGCCGGATGCCAGCTAGGATCAAGCCGTTGGCTTTCTCCACTTGTCCATTGGACTTCGGGTGCGCCACGGATGCTAGATCCATTTGGATCCCCATTTCCTCGCAATAGCGAGAGAAGATGCCTTGGGCGAAGTTGCTGCCGTTGTCGGTGATGATGCTATGGGATAGCCGTATCTCACAATGATTTCCTTGAGGAATGTGACAGCTGTGGAGCCTTCTAGCTTCTTGATTGGCTTGGCCTCAATCCACTTGGTGAATTTGTCGATCATGACAAGGAGGTGTGTCATGTCGCCTCGGGCAGTTCTGAATGGGCCCACCATATCCAAGCCGCACATGGCAAATGGCCAAGTGATGGGGATGGTTTTCAAGGCGGAAGCCGGCGAGTGCCTTTTCTTGGCGAAGCGCTGATATCCATTGCATTTCTTCACCAGTTCTTCTGCTTCTTTTAGCGTAGTCGGCCAGTAGAAGCCGTGCCGGAAGGCTTTTCCTACTATGGCTCTAGAGGAGGTATGGTGGCCGCACTCTACCTGATGGATTTCCCGTAGGAGTTCAATCCCTTCAGCCGGCTCGACACATCGCTGGAACACCCCACTTACGCTGCGCTTGCACAGCTGGTGGTTGATGATGGTATAGGCCTTGGCCCTTCTCTCAATCTGCCTGGCTTGGACCCTATCATTGGGCAGCACACCATCTGTGAGGTAGGAGAGGAATTCTTGTGCCCATGTTGGTACACATTTTATCTCGAATACGCGAACCAACAGGGCCTCCTGCGTGGGAGCTTCCGGATTCGACTGCATGGTCGCCGGGTTTGGCTGTGGAGCCGGCGGGTTCGGCTGAGAAGCCCCCAAGATTGGCTGAGAAGCCCTCGGGTTCGGCTGAGAAGCCCCCGGGTTCGGCTATGGAGCCGGCGGGTTCAGCTGAGAAGCCCCCGACTTGGGCGATGAAGCCCCCGGGTTTGACTGAGAAGCCCCCAGGTCAGTCGGCACGAATATGGAATCCGAGTCCGGTGATGGTGTGATGGACGGCTTCCGCAAGTGCTCGAGGGCGACGCCTGGTGGGACTGCCTACCGGTTTGAGCCTATCTTGGATAGGGCGTCAACCGCCTAGTTGTTTGCTCGCGGCACATGATGGAATTTGCAGCCATCGAAGAAGACGAATAGCTGCTGGACGTGGAAGCGGTACGATGCCATGTTGGCATCCTTCGCATCCCAGTCGCCAGACGCTTGCTGTATAACCAAGTCGGAGTCGCCGAAGCAAAGGATGCGACGCACGCCGATTTCCTTGGCCAGCTTGAGCCCATGAATGAGCGCCTCGTACTCCGCCACATTATTGGATGCGGCGAAGTGGATCTGCAGGACGCAGTCCAGCCGATCTCCCTTGGGAGAGGTGATGACAATGCCGGCTCCCAGGCCGGTGTGCATCTTTGAGCCGTCGAAGTGCATCTTCCAGTGTGAGGAGACGGGCATAGGCGGCAGGTATTGCATCTCAGCCCAGTCGATGAAGAAGTCAGCGAGGATCTGCGACTTGATGGCTGTTCGTGGCTCGAAGAGGATGGTATGGGCAGCCAGATCCAGGGCCCACTTGGCAACCTGGCCATTGGTGTCTTTGCTGCCGATGATTTCCGCCAAGGGCGCTGTGGCCACAAACTTGATGGGGTGCTCTTGGAAATAGTGCTTGAGCCTCTTGGCCGCCATGTACACGCCGTAGGTGACCTTCTGGTAGTGGGGGTAGTTTTGCTTCGATTGGGAAAGCACCTCACTGAGGTAGTAGACTGGGCGCTGAACCGGATGCTCCTTGCCGGTTTCCTTGCACTCCACCACCAGGACAACACTAACCACTCGATTGGTGGCTGCGATGTACAACAACATCGGCTCTATTGAAGCCGGCGATGCCAGGACGGGTGCAGTTGAGAGAACACGCTTTAAGTCGCGGAAGGCTTCCTCCACATGCGGCGACCAGACAAATTTGTCCGATTTCTTGAGCAACTGGTACAGGGGCAGTGCCTTCTCCCCCAGCCGGCTAACGAAGCGGCTCAAGGAGGCTAGGCAACCGGTGAACTCCTGGACGTCCTTGAGGCACTGGGGCAGTTCCATCTTTTCTAGGGCACTGATCTTCTCCGGGTTGACTTCAATTCCTCGCTGAGAGACGAGGTAGCCTAGGAGTTGGCCGGCTGGCACGCCGAAGGTGCACTTAGCCGGGTTGAGCTTCATCCTGAATCTTCGCAGATTGGTGAAGGTTTCTCTTAGGTCATAAAGGAAGGTGTGCTTCTCCTTGGTTTTCACAATGACATCATCCACGTATGTGTGAACGTTTCTGCCGATTTGCTCTTGTAAGCATTTCTGCATGCACCTTTGGTAGGTGGCGCCTGCATTTTTCAAGCTGAATGGCATAGTCGTGTAGCAATAAGCCTCGTACGGGGTAATGAACGAAGTCTTTATTTGATCAGTCGGATTCAAAGGAATCTGGTGGTAGCCTGAATAGGCGTCTAAGAAAGACAACAGTTCACAGCCGGCAGTCGAGTCTATGACTTGATCTATGCGCGGCATGGGGAAGGTGTCCTTCGGGCACGCCTTTTTCAGGCTGGTGTAGTCGATACACATGCGCCAGGAGCCGTTCTTCTTCAGGACCAGGACCGGGTTCGCCAACCAGTCCGGGTGCAGTACTTCCATGATGAAGCCGGCTGCAAGCAGCCGAGCAATTTCTTCACCGATGGCCTTCCTTATTTCTTCAGCGAAGCGGCGAAGGGGTTGCTTCACAGGTCTGGCCTCTGGCCTGACGTGGAGGTGGTGCTCAGCCAACTCCCTCGGCACACCCGGCATGTCTCTTGGAGACCATGCGAAGATGTCCCGATTCTCACGGAGGAAGCTGGTGAGCTCGCTTTCCTATTTGCTGTTCAAGCCGGCACCGATGGTGACGAACTTGTCCGGCTGCGCCGGGTCCAGCAGGATGTTCTTGGTGTTGTTGGCCGGCTGGAAGTGAGTGGTCCCAGCCGGGTTGCCTACAGCCGGCATGTCTTCCTGCGCGGCCTTGGCCATGGAGACGGCGTCGTGGATGAGCTGCTTCTCGGCAGCGATGACCAGCGTCTGAGCCATCTTGGAGCTCTGTGTGGCACACTCCATGGAGCGGCGATAGTCGCCGGCTACGGTAATGACCCCTTTTGGCCCCGGCAGCTTCATCTTCAGGTACCCATAATGGGGCACCGCAATGAACTTGGTCAGGGCCGGCCGGCCCAGGAGCGTGCGGTAGGGGCTGACTAGGTCCACTACCTCGAACTCGATCTTCTCGGTGCGGAAGTGGTCCGGCTTCCCGAACATGACCTCCAGTGTGATCCGGCCAATCGGTTGGCAGGAGTGGCTTGGCACGATGCCATGGAAGACGGTAGGGGTGGGGCGCAACTCACTCTCCTGGATGCCCAGCTTGCGGGCAGTGTCGCGGTAGAGGATGTTGATGCTGCTGCCGCCATCGATGAGGATGCGCAAAAATCGCACGCTGCGCCGGCTTGTGTCGATGGTGGGGTCGAGGACCATGGCGTAGCTGCCCCGCTTTGGCAGGATAGCCGGTGTGTCGCGGCGATCAAAGGTGATGGCCTGCTCTAATCAGTTTAGGTACTGGGGGACCGGCGGTATGACCGCGTTTACCTCGAGGGAACGGCGATGCTGGCTCGTTTTGTCCTCGGGCTCGGTGGTGAAGACGATGTAGGTGGCATCCTCGGCCAAGTATCGGCCATGGTGCACTTGGTTAGCCTCGTGGTGCTCGAAGTTGGCATTCTCTACGCCGGCTGCGCCACCCGGCCCACCGGCTGGTGGAGGCGGGGGTGGTGGAGGCAGCGGTTCGCCGCTTGTCAGCCGCTTGGTTAAGTGGAACTCGTGGGTGGTGTGGTTGGAGGGGTTCTTGCCGCTGTGGTACTTGCACGGCACGTCGAGCATCTGCTCAAAGGTGAACTTCGGCTTCCAGGGCCGGTCATGTTTCTGGCACCGGCTGGCGCCAGCCGCCGCGTGATCCACGTCTGCCACATGGGCGGAGCCGTATCGATGATCCGGCTGGTCGCTGTGCCGCTTGCCACGGTAGTTGTCCCACCGGCTGCCATGGGAGGCTCCTTCGGCCGGTTGTTCTCAGTCGGCTTGTTGTGGTCGCGTCGGGACGGAGTCGGCGAAACGTCAGCCGGAGCCTTGCCGACTTCCTCAGCCAGCGCGTACTTGTCCGCAATGGCCATCAGGGCCGCCATGGTCTTGGGATCACTGCGGCGCAGCTTGTGCCACAACATCGTGTTGGGCCGGCATCCGGCCATGAAGAAGCTGATGGCTTGGATCTCGTGCACGCCCTTGCAGGAGTTGCACATTTTGCACCACCGCGTCAGGTATGCGCGATCCGTCTCGTCCGGGCTCTGCTTGCGCATCTCCAGCTACTGGGGCGACCCGGACGGTGATAGGTGCCGGTAAAGTTGCTGACCAAGGCGTCTTCGGAGTCCAGCCAGCCGTTGATGCTGCCGGCTGGCAGGTTGTTGAGCCAGGTGTGGGCGGAGCCGACCAGCATCAGGGCGGAGTAGCGAACAACCCAGCGCTTGTTGCCCTTGGCAATGCCGACTGATGTGGAGTAGTCCAACAGCCAGTCCTCCGGCTTGGCGGTACCGTCATACATGGGGGTGTCGCGGGGGAGCTGGAAGCCGTCGACCATGGGCTCACCCAAGATTCGTGGCCCGAAGCACTTGGGGCCGGCTGGGCCTTCTTCTTCCACAATGCGGGATTCCATGAGCCGGTCGAGGTGGTCTCGGGCGTCAACCGGCTCAACGCGCGGGCCCAGCCGAGAGCGGGCCAGCTGGCGAGCACCGCTGGCATCGGGAGCCGGCCGGCGCTGGCGCCTGTCTTCCGGCTGCTCGTAGTCGTAGTCGTCGCGCCGGCTTGGCTGTGGGTGGCTTCGGCCGCTTCCGCCGCTCCTCTGTCGGCTCTGCCGGCTTGGGTTTTCGTGTGTGGCCTGGGAGTCCCTGCGTCGGCTCGGCGCAGGAGAGGATGACTCCGCCGTGTCCCGGGGGCCGCCTTTTTACCACATCAAACCTTCTCCAACTCATGGCAACATGAGTGTGCCTACTTATAATTCATTTTTGTGGTACAATCTAGCTCAACCCATCCTTGATTCAAAACTTGGGGTGATCTACCCCTTTCTACATCCTTCTCTTATACCCTAGTCAAAACCCCTAAGACATCACAATTTTGCCCAAGTCCTAGAATTGTTATCAGATTCACTTTTGGAGCCTTTAGATTAAGAATTCCTTTTCCATCCAATGTACCTCACTTGGACCTAGACATACCTTGTCATATGAAATCCCCAACCATACCAATGCCTTGGGCAAGATCACTCTCTTACCCATTTATCATTGTTGGTTCTAGGGCTAAGTCAACAATCTGTTTTGGCAGGCTTAATATGTTCCAACTTTGGCAGTTGTTTCTTATGCAACCACAACTGTTATTGGTAACCTCAAGGCATAGATCTCATCTATGCAACACCCTTTACAACTTCCACGTCTCGCATGTCCCATTCTACTCTTGCAACTCTTATATTCACTTGATCTTGTACCCTACCCAGTGTTGCACCTCTAGATCCCTTTTCCAACCTTTATACCTTGCTTTTCTTTGTTTGGTGTTCTAATCTTCAACACCTTGGTGTGGAAATGATATCCACACTAGGAGATCATCACCTACCCTTGAGTTTATACTTTCTTATAAAATTACTTTTCTTTCTCCCAAAATCCCTAAAACCCTAATGTTTTCATCTCTAGTTTCATCACCAAACTACTTCTAATTTTATCAAACCTTTTCAAATAATTTTCTCAAATAAAATAGGAAATGTGAGTGGAATTTTAGATCACCTTATTTCCACCAAAAATGATTCCTTTACAATTATTCTCTTGTTTTATTTTCACCAAAAATACATGTTATTGGTACACATGCCTTTTCTTGCACTTTGCTTTACCAAATAAGTTTTGAGAAAGTTCCACTTAGGCTTATCTTGCAAATAGTCCTTTTTCATTAAAAATATCATCATGGCTATTTTAATCAATTTAAAACAAGATCAATTTAAAATACTTCAAAATTGAGTCAACTCTTATATAGTGAGAGTGAGGCCCACCCCCTTTTGTATTCAAAATGTGGTGAAACGGTTTTATTCTTCCCCCACATCAAACACACTTTTCCAATCTACCTTCTACAACCAACACTTTGGTAAAGCAATTTTTTGAACAAAGACTAACATGGTCATCTTGGCAAATCAATCCCCAACTCCATCTCTAGTTTTGCAAACCTATCTCAAAACCCTCCAACTCATCACCTTAGTCTCAACATCTCTAGCACCACACCACCTCTTGTTAGACCTACTTGATCACTTGCTCCTATTTGGCAAAGAGTGAGCTGGCCATACCATGTTTTGGGCATGTGTGTGTGCCCTACTCCTCCCTCTCTACACTCTCTAGTTGGACAAACCACCCCTTTACCACAAGCCTTTACCTCACCCCCTCTCTTTTACCTTCCCTCCAAAACCCTATCTAGGAGGGCATCCTCCCTCTTTCTCCTCACATGGCCGGGCCACACCCTTTTGACACAAAACCGAGCACCACCCCCTGGGCCAACTTCCAACCCTCTAGACCCCCACCCTGGGCCCTCTTTTCTCCCTAACCGAGCCCAAACCAGTATGGCCACAACTCACACCGCCCAAACCCACCGAACACGAACGCCAGAAACCTACTCCCGCTCGATCCCTCCCCTCTCCCACGTTGTCTGCTGACGTTAGCCCTTACGTCACGCCCCTGCACCACCCCTACATCAGCCCTCGCCTCCCCATTGGCCGGCATCACCGCTCGCTCGCCCTCCCGTTGGCCACAGTCACCGCCCACACACCTCCCTCCGGCTATAAAAGCCCCTCCGCCCCAACCCTCCCCTCTCACTCCCACCACTTCTCCTCCTCCGCACCACTCCCCTCTACCTCCCAGAGCTCCCTCTGAGCACCAAGGAGCTCTACCCTAGCCGCTGCTCACCGGTAGGCGCGTCACGGCCATGATCATCGCAAGGTGGCCGGTGACGTCTGAGCTCACCCGGCCCCATTTTCCCTTCCCTCTTCCTTCCTCGATGCTCGCCCAGCCCTGCTCGTCCTAACCATCGACTCTGCGCCGCCCAGGTCCGCCGGAGCACGCCGCCGTCAACCATGCCTGGAGCTGCTACGAGCATGAAGCCTCGGGAGGAGCTGCTACAAGAGGAAGGGAAGCCTCCGGACATGTCCCAGGGCGGCCTCGACCCGATGCGCCCCTGCCCAGCCTCCGTCGGCGCCCTCCACTGCCGCAGGTGAGCTCCGGACGCCCCTCTCCTTTTCTTCTCGCGCCCGCCGAGCGAGCCTGGGCGGAGAAGAACGCGACGCCCAGGTCGATCGAAGCGCTGCGTGGCCTTCATGGCCACGTCAGCGCATGCGGCCTAGCCCGCCTGGCCCCCATCCTTTTCTTTTGTTTTCTTTTTTTCCTCCCCTCCACCTGGAGACCCCTCCTGGGCCGGCCCACTTCTCAAACCCGCGCGGCCCAGGCACGTTCCCGCCCATTCTTAATTTTTGAAATTTCTGTTTTTAATTCCAAAAACGAGCAGCACCCAAATGCTAATAACTTCTGTTCTACACACTCAAATCAAATGAAACCAATTGAGATGAATCAGAATTTTCATTATCTTTCAAATGCCACTGGTCCCATATTTTTAGAATTTTTCTACAAATTTTGGAATGTGTATCTTGCTCTATGTAAGATTTAGATTCAAGTTAATTCCAAAAATTTGAAAATTTATCCTTTGTGAGTGAAACCAACTTTGTTAGCCTTGTTTAAGTACTGACCTTCTAGAATAATTAGTTTTATCCTCAGCTCTTGAAAATTGGTTACTGTTTGTGTTATGTGTGTCTCACATGAAATGTTGTACCAAAACTCTTGTTTATTTAAAAACTTTGACCAACTCTTTTTATTTAAATGGTCAACCTATGTTTCATTCTTGCAAAAGAATACCCTCTGAGACTTAAACTAAGCTTATATTGTTTTGCTTAAGACTTCAAATGTTGGCGATATATGGGTTACTTCCTACTTTTGGTGTAGTGTTTTGTAACAACATAAAAGAGGGAAATGATTTCTAATTCTTCAAAAATGTTTAAAAATAAAAGATGAATGCTTTGGACGCAAAACCAATGCACTTGTCTTCTTGGTAGTGTTATCTACCAGGGGGTATATCAGTTATGCCTTGGTAATACCCATAGAGGCATTTGCTTATTTTTGATGCTCTCATACCTTTGTCAAGTAAAATAAATTGGTTTCCTTTTCAAAAGTTGTTTCTGAAATAACTATAAGTCCTTAGTATGTTAGCCCTTAGTAGAGTGGTTAGCTATTGATTGTTGATTTTTGCATGTTTGTTTTGTTGGTGCAATGTGTTGATTGTGTTCCTCTTATATTTTCCGGTGATAGATGCGAACAATTCCGGAGAAGAAGAAGAAGAAGAAGAAGAAGTGGTTCGGACGAGGATTTTATTTATATTGTTGGAATTCTTATTTGAATGGAGTTGAAGAAACCAACCAAGGCAAGCCATCTTTTGATCTCTTGCTATTTATCCTTCTTGTTTGGTTCATTGTTCCATTATATACTTGGTTCCTTGTATCTTGTGTATGTTTGGTCCTCTACACTATGCATACTTACTCCAAAGTATGATGAACCCCTTGTTGATACTATGCATACAGACTCTCAAGTATGTTGAACCCCTTGTTGATGTTATGAATGCTTACCCTAAGCATGTATGCCCCCTTGACCACCTATATTATCATCTTCTTAGTGGTATGATGATTAACATCATGACCCTTGTTTAATCATCCTACTTATGTTGTCCCTACGCATGCTTATCCTAAGTATGTATGATCCCCTTGACACCTCATTTATCACCTCCTTAGTGGTATGATGGCTAGCATCATGCCATTGTTTTCTCTTAGTTCTTACATGAAACTATAGGTTGGCAACCCCGTGGAAAATACCTTGTTGAAAAGAAATTTTGGAAAACCTTGGGTGAGTTGGACTTACCTAAGTGTGTGTTTATGAAAGGAAAGGATCTTGGCAAAGACGGTTGGAAAGAGAAATTGTTTTCAAAAACTTTGGTGTCTAAGTATTCACCTGTGACAATTAACCCGCGCAACCACACTACCCCAACGTGGGCACGGGGCCTAGCTCGTAGTTTGTTCTTCCTAGCATGAGGCACCGCACAACTATACAAGGGTACGGTTACCCCCGAGTCCGGGTTGTCAAGATAGGGACAATAGTATAACGGGATGCCTTTGGGGCTACCCGTCCGAAACACACTATGGGTCTCCTGGCTTGGCGGTGGAGCCACGCTCAAAGTGAGATGATCTGCCACGGTGCCGGCGAGGTACATACTCCATAGGGTAGGACCTCTTACTAAGTTGAATGGGTGAAAGGCTTTGACTAATTATCCGAGACTTGCATACTTTCGTATGATGAACCGGGGATGATCTCGGCGGATTTATCAGATCTTGTTGGGAAAGTGTGCACACTCTGCAGAGATAAATCTATTCGAATAGCCGTGTCCGCGGTCATGGACGGTTGGAATGGCCGTTGCATAGCCTAAAGTGTTTTGGTTTTACGAAAGTGGTTTGAGCGAAGAAAAAAAGGAACTTTGTTTTGGAGTACCAGAATGGTACGGGAAAGGATGTGTCGACCATATGGAGATGGTCGGGAAGGATAATTAAAATTCGGTTACCCCATCCTAGTGTTTTATGTTGTGGAACTCTTTTGAAGTATCTTATTCAACAAAGATATAGAGAATTCATAGGTTATCTTTTGAAGTATCTTCTGCAACAAAGATATAGAGATGTCATAGAACCCTCTTAGTGTCCCCTTCAACTACGAAGTTGGGATGCTATATCCACAAGAGAAACCGATTCTCTCTCACGTGCTATATCCACAAGAGAAACTAGTATTTCCCTCTTGTCATCTTACTTTAGCACTTGCTATCTTGCATTCTTGCAAAGTTCCCTCTTGATGGTTTGCGAGTACAATTCCAACTGTACTCATGGGTTTGTCCCTGGCTATCTACTTGGCCAGACTGGGAGGAATTCAACAAATGAAGAAGGATTGGATGACGTGTATGCGAACTAGGAACGTCTTCCCAGTCAGTTGCATGTAGGGTTAAGGCAGATGACTCTGGCTCTACGCTGCTGAAGTGATTCTGCTACTCTGATGATTAAGTCAGGCCCTTCGAGGCTATTATGTAAAGATTGGTCATGTGACCTTGTTGTAATTTTCTTATTCCATTTTTAATGGATGATGTAACTTTGATATCAGTTCGATTATGTGTTCACGGCGCACTGATCATGGGATCGTGAACTGTATACCTAACGGGAATTTCGAACAGCTAGTCCGGGGTCCCCACAGAGCTGGTATCAGAGCTATCATGACTATAGGAGACCTTAGTTAGCATGGACGTTAGTTAGGAAACAAGTACTTGAGAAAAACTATTTACAAAACAAATTCTTTCTTTAGTCAGAAGCGTAGCTTCTGTTGGCCACCAAAACCCACCGGCGAGTAGCGACGGGCAACACGTAGAGTCGGGAGGCTCCCAGAACTGCGGTAGGCCCTGGTCCCTCGAGCGACGGCCCGCAAAGCTCCGGCATGCACGTCCGATGCTGGTGCAAGGGCGTGCCACCTGACCTATACCTGGTCAGGAAGGTGATGGATTGCTTCGCTTAGTTCCTGCATGGCATACACGTAAACATTAAATACGAGCCTCGATCGGCTCTCAGGTTGTCCTGTGAATCGGCTCAAGGAGCCGATCCACCCATGATTCGTATGAGGTCTACGATAACATGGTGATCCTGCTTGATCAATATTAAGTTAAAACGATCTACGACGATCTAGGGTTTTCACCACATAACCGGAACGTCCTACACGTAATTGAGCCTGGCAGCCACGCAAGATGATAATAAACCAGCCCTAGATAAGGCCTAAAAACCAACATGGAGTTGATTCCCGGAACATCTTCTCTAGGGCTAGCAAACTACACCCTACGTGCTACTGGATCCTTCAACCCGTTTGCAAGGCCTAACTATGTAGATATCAAACTAATCCTTGAAGAACAAGGAGCAATCGTAACAGATCGGATCTACTAAACAATGACTAAGAAAGGTGCCACCCTCGCACCTCAGATCGGTACAAGGGTGGCTAGATATCTAGGGGAAGCATGGCTAATCAAATACATCAAGAAAGTACTGATGCTAACCCTAACACATCTACGATAAATACATTGCTCGCCATCAACAAGGCTTCAGCACGAGCAACGCATGAACAACGAATAAACTCGATACTGCCTAGATCGCGAGATGCGATCTAGGCAGCATGGTGCTTACCCGGAAGAAACCCTCGAAACAAGGGGTGGCGATGCGCCTAGATTGATTTGTTGTGAACGTGATCGTCCTCTTTCTCAATAACCCTAGATACATATTTATAGTCCGTAGACTTTCTAACGTGGGAATAATCCCAACCGTGCACGAGCCAAATTCTACCTTTTAATCCTAACCGACACGTATCCTACTATATTTACAGATACACGAGCAATCTAGCCCAAACTCCTTGTACAAGGCCGATTCAAGTATATTTTCCGTCTATATTCTCCAAGCCCATCTTAATCATGGCCCACCTCTGATCCGGTTAAATTCTGGTGATAACACATGCCCCCTGGTTTTGGTAATGATAATTCCAAAACCACTCTGCCTTTTCTTCGTCGGGTCACGTCGTGGCAGAGCAAAACCGTCGCAGTATCCTTCATCATGATGCCTTGCCTTCTCAACTTCTCCGCGTGATTTGACAGTTGTTTTTTTTCTTTTGGCACCACTTCCTCGGAAACTGCTGTGGCATTGAATCTCCACTATATCCCCTTTTATTTAACCGCACCGAACAGTTCGCCTCTTCATCCCCTTGCTCTGTTCTAGCCATCGGCACCAAAAAAACCCCATCTCCTGCATCCATGTCTTCCTCTTCCTCCTCCTCCGCCTCGTCGGGTCTTTCCTCCCTATCCTCTTCCTCTCGTGAGCCGACGCCGGAGTAGGACTCGCTGGTGGCGCACGATATCCTCGCCCCACCGAAATGGGACAAGGAGGACCACGACTCCTCCGTCTGGTCTGAGGACGACAAGTCCTTGACCAGCGGAGACCATGACCTCCAGTTCCTTGCCGATGGGGAACTGGAGGCGACGAGCGAGGATGACTCGTTCTCCTGGGACGGCTACACTTCCTCCGAGGAGGAGGAAGAAGAGGAGGACGACGACTCCCTTGAAGATTATCCGCCGGCGAAGCGCTTCCGCGCCGGATCAGACGACGACGACGAAGACGACGAGGAGGAGGAGGAGGCTCCCCATGAGGTCTACGGGAGCAGTGACGAGGAGCCCGCCGGCAGCAGCGCCGACGGCAGCTCCGACGACGACGAGGGCAGCAACAGCCCGTAGAGCAGCACCTACTAGTATAGGTCTAGTAGTAGTATCATATTGGTCAATAGACCTTTCTTTTGTTCTTCCTCCCTTGAGCAATCGGCTCTTCTTTGTAAGAAATCCTCTTTATTAATGAAGAAAATATTCCTCTGCCGATCTTGCTTTCTCATCAAATTTGCCGATTGCCAAAGTAAGTCAATGCGCAAAAGAGCCGATGGCAGGGCATCGGCCTTCACCAATGAAACACGATTAAGGCCAAATTAATTGCCTATTTACACGTTCATCTGCAAACTTCGTTTGAGAGAATAAGATCAAATCTCCAAATTGCCGTCCAAATACGTCAATCTTAAGTCTCAAACACACAGATTCAACTCCTCAGCGAATCCAATGGGAGAATCATCCCAAATACCACGGTCTCGCCTGTAATTGATCTGCTAACTGCTCAATTGAGCTTGCTCCTCTAGAGTCGATGACTATGCATCGGCTTTATTATTATTCTGAAGTCGATGTCCGTGCATCGGCTGTACTGGTATCCATATGTCTAAAGTCGATGTCTGTGCATCGGCTGTGATTTGCATATAATTTTTTTTACTGGCCGATTTTATGCATCGGCCCCCATGTTTCACTATCCGTCATCCCACATGCTTGGGAAATATTTCTTGAGGTGTTGACCATTGACGGCTACTGGGAATTTAACACCGTCCAGCTGCTCGAGCATGTATGCATTGCCCTTCAATACCTGGTCAACTTTGTACGGACCGTGCCAATTAGGAGACCATTTACCATATGCTTTATCCTTAGTCCCTAATGGCAACACAGCTTCCCATACTAGATCACCAACCTGAAACTCCTTTGGTCTCACCTTCTTATTGTATGCGCGAGCTACCTTGGCTTTGTTCTCTTTAATCTTTTCCAACGACCAAAGTCTGAGTTCCGTTGCATCCTCAATAGTATCACTCATCAGGGCTGCATATTCTTCAGCTGTTAGATCATTCTGAAACGTGACACGTCTCGATCCAGCCGTAATTTCCCAAGGCAATACAGCTTCCTGCCCATAGACTAGTTGGTATGGCAAAGTTTTTATAGCTCCATGGCATGACATGCGATAGGCCCACAAAGATTCCGACAAAACCTCATGCCAACCCCTAGGGTTCTCGTCAATTTTCCTCTTAATCAGCTTGATAAGGCTCTGGTTGGACGCTTCAGCTTGCCCGTTGGCTTGAGCATAGTATGGAGATGATCGGATCATCTTAATTCCCATGTCGTCACAGAACTTTCTGAATTCTTTAGAAGTGAAGACCGAACCTCCATCGGTCGTGATGGTTTGGGGAATCCCGAACCTATGAATGACGTGTTCTTTTACAAATTTGATAACATCTTCCGATTTTACCTTCTTCATAGGGACGGCCTCCACCCATTTAGTGAAGTAATCGGTAATGGCCAAAATCCACTCGTGGCCTTTGCTCGATGCAGGATGGATTTTACCGATCATATCCATGCCCCAACCTCGAAATGGCCACGGCTTGATGATGGGATTCATTGCTGATGCGGGTACCATCTGAATCTTCCCGAACATCTGACATGCTTGGCATCCTTTGTAGTAATTGAAGCAGTCCTCAAGCATGGTGGGCCAGTAAAACCCTGATCGCCTGATCAGCCACTTCATCTTATGAGCCGATTGGTGAGTTCCACAGGCGCCTTCATGCACCTCGTGTAAGAGCCGATTAGACTCGGTTGGTCCCAGGCACTTGAGCAATAACCCTTCCAACGTCCTGTAGAACATGTCATCTCCTATGAGGACATACTTCATGGCCTTGTACCTTATCCGTTTAGGTGCCCCCCGAGCCGGATCCTTCAAGTAATTGAAGATATCGGCTCTCCAATCATCATGTTCCAAGAACTGCACCTGAACTTCTGACACGTCTGGTATGTCCTTGTAGCCTGACGCCATTTGTGCGAGATCGTTGGCCTCGGTATTTTGAGATCTTGGGACCCAATTGAAGTTGATGTACCGAAATTGTGCCATCAGCTCGCGGCATTCCATCCAATATGGGAAGAGTGACTCACTCTCGCACTTGTATTCGTCCGTGAGCTGGGAGATTACTAACTTCGAGTCTCCAAAAAGTTCCACCGCTTCTGCCCCGGCTTCCAAAAGCAATTCCATTCCCTTGCGTATTGCCTCCTATTCAGCGACATTGTTGGTGCAAGGGGTAGATAGCCTGATGGAGAAGGAATATGTTGCCCCCCAAGGCGACACGAGCAGAATGCCGATGCCACAACCATCGTCACAAGACGATCCATCAAAGAACAGAGCCCATGCACATACATATAGTGCTGCTATATTAGTATTGATCCGTTCAGCTATAAGATCGGCCAACGCTTGTCCCTTGACTGCTTTCGCAGGCTGATACCGGAGATCAAATTCCGATAACGTAAACATCCACTTACCGAGTCGGCCTTTCAAAACAGGAGCCGACAGCATGTGCTTGACAACGTCTGACTTGCAAATGATGATAATTTCTGCCGTCAAAAAGATGTGACGAAGCTTGGTGCAGGTGAAGAATAGGCAGAGGCATAACTTCTCGATCTCAGGATACCTTGTCTCTGCATCCAGCATCCCTCTGCTGAGGTAGAATGTGACCCTTTCTACACCCTCCTAGAGTTGCACCACTACTGAAGCAATGGACGTGTCAGCTACTGATAAGTACATATAGAACGGTCTGTCTTGCTGAGGTGGAACTAACACAGGCGGCGTCATGAGGTACTGTTTAATTTCGTCAGACGCTCGCTGCTGCTCTGCCCCCCAGTGAAACTCGTCATCAGATTTAATCTTCACTAATGCCATAAACGGCTCAATTCGCCCTGACAGATTAGAGATGAACCGTCGGACGAAGTTGATCTTGCCGATAAGACATTGGAGTTCCTTCTTCGTGGTAGGTGGCTGCATGGTATGTACTGCCTCCTGACTTTTCAGGCCGATCTCAATTCCACGTTCATGAACCAAAAAACCTAGGAACTGACCGGCCGTCACACCAAAGGCACACTTCTTTGGATTCATTCTTAGCCCGAATTTTCTAGTTCGGTCTAGGATGCGTCGCAAATCATCCAAGTGTCCTTCTATGGAGACAGACTTAACCACCATGTCATCGATGTAAGTTTCCACCAACTTGCCGATCAGATCATGAAAAATGTAATTCATGGCTCTTTGGTACGTTGCACCGGCATTCTTCAACCCAAAAGTCATGACCACATATTCAAACAGGCCTACTGATCCTGGTACTCTGAATGCAGTCTTGTGTATATCTTCTGGAGCCATCAAAATTTGGTTGTAGCCAGCATTGCCATCCATGAAACTAAACACCTTGTGGCCGGAAGCTGCATTGATCAATGTTTCTGCCACAGGCATTGGATATTCATCCTTTGGGGTGGCTCTGTTGAGATCTCGGAAATCTATGGCAACACGCCATCGGCCGTCCTTTTTCTCTACAGGTACGATACTGGAAATCCATTCAGCATACCTGCATGGCCTGATGAACCCGGCGGCCAACATTTTCTCGATCTCTTTCTTGACTTCTTCGAGAATTTCGGCCTTCATCTGACGTGCTCGTTGTTGGAATGGCCGAAATCCTTTCTTGAGAGGGAGCCGATGCTCAATGATGCTCCTGTCTAACCCAGGCATCTCTGTGTAATCCCATGCAAAGCAATCTGGGTATTCTTTTAACAGAGCTATCATCTGGCTCCTGAGATGTGGATCTAACTTTTTGCAGATAAAAGTTGGTTGTGGCTTATCTCCAGGACCAATGTCAACTTCTTCTAGCTCATCAGCCGATGTAAACCCATACCCTAGCTTTCCGTCTCCTGCTAGATCGATGCTCAACACAGGCAAAACGTATGTCAAGGATAATATGGGCCGATTGCTGGAATCGGCCCCCACTTTGATTCCATTGCTCAATGAAGGTTTACATATTTTTCGGGCTTTACTACGACTACGTGACATGCTTGAGACAAGATCATCACTTTTTATTTGTTGGGGCCGATCGCTGGGATCGGCCTTGTCACGTGCGTCCATAGTCTTTGCTCTTGTTACACAGTCAGGCCGGTGGATAAGACCAGCCTCACCCCGTTTTTTGTCACGTCGATGCGCTCACAGTCGTCCAAAGTGACTCCGGAGAGTGGCTCTTGGCCTGCCGCCTCCCAAACGTTCATGCCAGCCGTTGAGATCTTGGCCGAGTCATCTGTGTGGACGATCTCTACTTCATCTCCATCCCACTGTATTAAGCATTGATGCATCGTGGATGGAATGCAGCAGTTGGCGTGAATCCAATCTCTCCCTAGCAGGACAGCGTAGGTGCTCTTGCTATCGACAATGAAGAATGTCGTAGGGATGGTCTTCCTTCCTACGGTCAGATCCACGTTCAGAACACCTTGTGCTTCTGATGCTTGGCCGTTGAAATCGCTCAATGTGACGTTGGTCTTGATCAGATCCGAGCTAGAGCGTCCCAGACGACGTAGCATGGAGTATGGCATGATGTTGACTGCCGCTCCGGTGTCAACCATCATCTTGTTGACCGGCTGCCCATTGATATAACCTCGTAAGTACAGGGCCTTCAGGTGTCTGTAACTTCTTTCTCGTGGCTTCTCAAAGATAACCGGCCGTGGGCCGCAGTCAAGTTGTGCCACAGGTGCCTCTTTGGTTCCAGGAGCACAAAACTCTGCCGGAAGAATGAACACCATGTTGGTGCCAGCCGATGTTTCATCATCGGCTTTCTTTTGTTTGGGGCGCCACTCTTTCTTCTGTGGTCGACCCTCCTCGTCCAGAGTTCGCTGAATTTTCGCGGCTAGATCAGGCCGCGCTTTCCCCAACGTGTGCAGGTATAACCTTTTGGCTTCCTCCAAGCAACGTAGTCGCTGAACCCTACGCTTTTGGGAGTGGCTGAGTCCATCAGGGCACCACCTTGGACAGTGGTATTTATCTTCTTCTTCTTCTTCGTCTTCTAACTCCTCGAGATCTTCCACCCGAGAGGACTCAGCTTGCTTGTTCCGAGATGGGAGAGGTCCTAGACGCTTGAACACTGACACGTCTCCTGTGCCCTTCTTCTTCTGTCTACATTCTGGGCAGTTGCCGATTGTGGGCAATCGGCTCATTCCTGAATCCCAGCAGTGTTTGAAGAAGGGACAATCCCAGTGCCTGTCCACGTCATCCTGCTCTCTTGACTTTTCCTTGGCATGGCGCTCATATCTTTCATCGTCCCGATCATGCCGACGATATTTCCTAGCGTCCCTGCTAGCCCGACGATCTCTTTCGTCGTCGTCGTTGTATCGCCGGCGTTGGTCATACTGACGCTCATATTTGTTGAGGAGATGATCAGAGAGAGGTCGCTGATATCGCACATTCTTCACTTCTCCCTCTGTGATGTAGCGCTTTCCATCGTATCGGGGTCGGTCGCGCCGAACGGCCTCCTCCTTGTCCTTGCCACGAGAGCGGCTGCCCTCGTCTCTGTCCTTACCAGGGTGGTGCACAGGCCCGACCCTGTTAATGTTGAACGAGAAACCTGGCTGGCACCTCCCGGGGTAAGTGTACTCCACCATGTTAACGACGGGGAAGGGTGCGTGTCAACTTTCATGGCGTACTGGCTAAAAATCAGACGCCCTTGTTCTATTGCCATTTGGATCTGCTGACGCCACACCCTGCAGTCGTTGGTAGTATGGGTGAATGTGTTATGCCACTTGCAGTATGGCTTTCCGTTCAGCTCTTGCGCCGTAGGGATTTTATGGCCTTCGGGTAATGATACGTCTCCGACGTATCGATAATTTCTTATGTTCCATGCCACATTATTGATGTTATCTACATGTTTTATGCACACTTTATGTCATATTTGTGCATTTTCTGGAACTAACCTATTAACAAGATGCCGAAGTGCCAGTTCCTGTTTTCTGCTGTTTTTGGTTTCAGAAATCCTAGTAACGAAATATTCTCGGAATCGGACGAAATCAACGCCCAAGTTCCTATTTTCACCGGAAGCATCCAGAACACCCGGGAAGGACCAGAGGGGGGCACTGGGCCCCCAGACCCTAGGCCGGCGCGGCCCAGGCCCTGGCCGCGCCGCCCTATGGTGTCGTCGCCCCTTCGACCCTCCTGCGCCGCCTCTTCGCCTATATAAAGCCCCTGGATCGAAAACCCTGATACGATTGACGAAAACCACAGAAACCTTCCAGAGCCGCCGCCATCGCGAAGCCAAGATCTGGGAGACAGGAGTCTCTGTTCCGGCACCCTGCCGGAGCGGGGAAGTGCCCCCAGAAGGCTTCTCCATCGACACCGCTGCCATCTCCACCGCCATCTTCATCACCGCTGCTGCTCCCATGAGGAGGGAGTAGTTCTCCATCGAGGCTCGGGGCTGTACCGGTAGCTATGTGGTTCATCTCTCTCCTATGTACTTCAATACAATAATCTCATGAGCTGCCTTACATGATTGAGATTCATATGATGATGCTTGTAATCTAGATGTCATTATGCTAGTCAAGTGAGTTTTACTTATGTGATCTCCGGAGACTCCTTGTCCCACGTGTGTAAAGGTGACGAGTGTGTGCACCGTGTGGGTCTCTTAGGCTATATTTCACAGAATACTTATTCACTGTTGAATGGCATAGTGAGGTGCTTATTTATATCTCTTTATGATTGCAATGTGTTTGTATCACAATTTATCTATGTGCTACTCTAGCAATGTTATTAAAGTAGTTTTATTCCTCCTGCACGTGTGTAAAGGTGACAGTGTGTGCACCGTGTTAGTACTTGGTTTATGCTATGATCATGATCTCTTGTAGATTATGAAGTTAATTATTGCTATGATGGTATTGATGTGATCTATTTTTCCTACATATGCATGAAGGTGACAGTGTGCATGCTATGCTAGTACTTGGTTTAGTCTTTTGATCTATCTTACACTAAAGTTTACTGAAATATGAGCATTATTGTGGAGCTTGTTAACTCCGGCATTGACGGTTCGTGTAATCCTACGCAATGTGTTCATCATCCAACAAGAGTGTAGAGTATGCATTTATCTATTCTGTTATGTGATCAATGTTGAGAGTGTCCACTAGTGAAAGTGTAATCCCTAGGCCTTGTTCCTAAATATCTGCTATCGCTGCTTGTTTACTTGTTTCTATCGTGTTACTACTGCTGCAATACTACCACCATCAACTACACGCCAGTAAGCTATTTTCTGGCACCGTTACTACTGCTCATATATATTCATACCACCTGTATTTCACTATCTCTTCGCCGAACTAGTGCACCTATTAGGTGTGTTGGGGACACAAGAGACTTCTTGCTTTGTGGTTGCAGGGTTGCATGAGAGGGATATCTTTGACCTCTTCCTCCCTGAGTTCGATAAACCTTGGGTGATCCAGTTAAGGGAAAACTTGCTACTGTTCTACAAACCTCTGCTCTTGGAGGCCCAACACTGTCTACAGGAAAAGGAGGGGGGAGTAGACATCAAGCTATTTTCTCGTGCCGTTGCCGGGGAGGAAAGGTAAAAGGTACTCACACTCCGGATCTCGGCTACTAAGCTATTTCCCGGCGCTGTAAGTACTCAAAGCTATTTCCTTTAGATCCTGCAATTGCATCTTTTTGTTTCTTGTTTACACTAGTTTGGCATAATGGACAAGAATGAGCTTCTATTTCTATTTCCTGATTTAAAACATGGATTGTTTGATGCGAAAATTAAAAAACCTATGGAATCTTATTTGCATGCTTGGTAGTAATATTAGTATGAACGCTTTGAACACCATTGTTGATAATAATATAGAAAGTTCTAAGCTTGGGGAAGCTGGTTTTCATGATCTTTTTAGTCCCCCAAGCATTGAGGAGAAAATTTTCTTTGATGATACTTTGCCTCCTATTTATGATGATTATAATGATACTGGTCTTTTGGTGCCACCTACTATGGAGAGTAAATTTTGTTGTGATTATACTATGCCTCCTACACTTGATGAGAATAATAATGATAGCTACTTTGTTGAATTTGCCCCCACTACAACTAATAAAATTGATTATGCTTATGTGGAGAGTAATTATTTTATGCATGAGACTCATGATAAGAATGCTTTATGTGATAGTTATATTGTTGAGTTTCCTCATGTTGCTACTGAAAGTTATTATGAGAGAGGAAAATATGGTTGTAGAAATTTTCATGTTACTAAAATGCCTCTTTATGTGCTGAAATTTTTGAAGCTACACTTGTTCTATCTTCCTATGCTTGTTACTTTGCTCTTCATGAACTTGTTTATTTACAAGATTCCTATGCATAGGAAGCATGTTAGGCTTAAATATGTTTTCAATTTGCCTCTTGATGCTCTCTTTTGCTTCAAATACTATTTCTTGCGAGTGCATCATTAAAACTGCTGAGCCCATCTTAATGGCTATAAAGAAAAGAACTTCTTGGGAGATAACCCATGTGTTATTTTGCTACAGTACTTTGTTTTTATATTTGTGTCTTGGAAGTTGTTTAATACTGTAGCAACCTCTCCTTATCTTAGTTTTGTGTTTTGTTGTGCCAAGTGAAGCCTCTAATCGAAGGTTGATACTAGATTTGGATTTCTGCGCAGAAACAGATTTCTATCTGTCACGAATCTGGGATTTTCTCTCTGTAGAAAAATCAGAAAAATATGCCAATTTACGTGCGTGTTCCTCAGATATGTACGCAACTTTCATTAGTTTTGAGTTTTCTGATCTGAGCAACGGAAGTATTTATTAGAAATTCGTCTTTACGGACTGTTCTGTTTTGACAGATTCTGCCTTTTATTTCGCATTGCCTCTTTTGCTATGTGGGATGGATTTCTTTGTTCCATTAAACTCCAGTAGCTTTGAGCAATGTCCAGAAGTGTTAAGAATGATTGTGTCACCTCTGAACATGTTAGTTTTTGATTATGTACTAACCCCTCTAATGAAGATTATGAGAAGTTTGGTGTGAAGGAAGTTTTCAAGGGTCAAGAGAGGAGGATGATCTACTATGATCAAGAAGAGTGAAAAGTCTAAGCTTGGGGATGCCCCGGTGGTTCACCCCTGCATATATCAAGAAGACTCAAGCGTCTAAGCTTGGGGATGCCCAAGGCATCCCCTTCTTCATCGACAAATTATCAGGTTCCTTCTCTTGAAACTATATTTTTATTCGTCCACATCTTATGTGCTTTACTTGGAGCGTCTGTATGCTTTTATTTTTGTTTGTGTTTGAATAAATTGAATTACATCATGCTTGTGTGGGAGAGAGACACGCTCCGCTGTAGCATATGGACAAGTATGTCCTTAGTTTCTACTCATAGTATTCATGGCGAAGTTTCTCCTTTGTTAAATTGTTATATGGTTGGAATTGGAAAATGATACATGTAGTAATTGCTATAAATGTCTTGGATAATGTGATACTTGGCAATTGTTGTGCTCATGTTTAAGCTCTTGCATCATATACTTTGCACTTATTAATGAAGAAATACATAGAGCATGCTAAAATTTGGTTTGCATATTTGGTCTCTCTAAGGTCTAGATAATTTCTAGTATTGAGTTTGAACAACAAGGAAGACGGTGTAGAGTCTTATAATGTTTACAATATGTCTTTTATGTGAGTTTTGCTGCACCGTTCATCCTTGTGTTTGTTTCAAATAGCCTTGCTAGCCTAAACCTTGTATCGAGAGGGAATACTTCTCATGCATCCAAAATCCTTGAGCCAACCACTATGCCATTTGTGTCCACCATACCTACCTACTACATGGTATTTCCTGCCATTCCAAAGTAAATTGCTTGAGTGCTACCTTTAAACAATTCAAAATTTATCACCTCTGATTTGTGTCAATGTTTTATAGCTCATGAGGAAGTATGTGGTGTTTATCTTTCAATCTTGTTGGGCAACTTTCACCAATGGACTAGTGGCTTCATCCGCTTATCCAATAATTTTGCAAAAAGAGCTGGCAATGGGATTCCCAGTCCCAAATTAATTAACAAAAAATAGACACTCCTCCATGGTATGTGATTGTTGGACGGCACCCGAAGGATTCGGTTAGCCATGGCTTGTGTAAGCAAAGGTTGGGAGGAGTGTCATCATAATAAAACTAAAATAAAAAGGCACTCCTTCATGGTATGAGATTGTTGGCGGGCACCCGAGGATTCGGTTAGCCATGGTTTGTGAAAGAAAGGTTGGAAGGAGTGCCACCCAAAATAAAATAAAATGGGAGCCGCTCTTTGAAGGTTTGTCTGGCAAGGGGGTTAGAGTACCCGCTACCATTCGTTGACAACAACATACACCTCTCAAAACTTTATTTTTATGCTCTCTTTATGTTTTCAAAATAAAAGCTCTAGCACAAATATAGCAATCGATGCTTTCCTCTATGGAGGACCATTCTTTTACTTTCATTGTTGAGTCAGTTCACCTATTTCTCTCCACCTCAAGAAGCAAACACTTGTGTGAACTGTGCATTGATTCCTACATATTTGCATATTGCATTTGTTATATTGCTTTGCATTGACAACTATCCATGAGATATACATGTTACAAGTTGAAAGCAACTGCTGAAACTTAATCTTCCATTGTGTTGCTTCAATGCCTTTACTTTGAATTATTGCTTTATGAGTTAACTCTTATGCAAGACTTATTGATGCTTGTCTTGAAGTGCTATTCATGAAAAGTCTTTGCTATATGATTCAGTTGTTTACTCATGTCATTACCATTGTTTTGATCGCTGCATTCACTACATATGCTTTACAAATAGTATGATCAAGTTTATGATGGCATGTCACTCCGGAAATTATCCGTGTTATCGTTTTACCTGCTCGGGACGAGCGAGAACTAAGCTTGGGGATGTTGATACGTCTCCGACGTATCGATAATTTCTTATGTTCCATGCCACATTATTGATGTTATCTACATGTTTTATGCACACTTTATGTCATATTTGTGCATTTTCCGGAACTAACCTATTAACAAGATGCCGAAGTGCCAGTTCCTGTTTTCTGCTGTTTTTGGTTTCAGAAATCCTAGTAACCAAATATTCTCGGAATCGGACGAAATCAACGCCCAAGTTCCTATTTTCACCGGAAGCATCCAGAACAACCGGGAAGGACCAGAGGGGGGGCACTGGGCCCCCAGACCCTAGGCCGGCGCGGCCCAGGCCCTGGCCGCGCCGCCCTATGGTGTCGTCGCCCCTTCGACCCTCCTGCGCCGCCTCTTCGCCTATTTAAAGCCCCTGGATCGAAAACCCTGATACGATTGACGAAAACCACAGAAACCTTCCAGAGCCGCCGCCATCGCGAAGCCAAGATCTGGGGGACATGAGTCTCTGTTCCGGCACCCTGCCGGAGCGGGGAAGTGCCCCCGGAAGGCTTCTCCATCGACACCGCTGCCATCTCCACCGCCATCTTCATCACCGCTGCTGCTCCTGTGAGGAGGGAGTAGTTCTCCATCGAGGCTCGGGGCTGTACCGGTAGCTATGTGGTTCATCTCTCTCCTATGTACTTCAATACAATAATCTCATGAGCTGCCTTACATGATTGAGATTCATATGATGATGCTTGTAATCTAGATGTCATTATGCTAGTCAAGTGAGTTTTACTTATGTGATCTCCGGAGACTCCTTGTCCCACGTGTGTAAAGGTGACGAGTGTGTGCACCGTGTGGGTCTCTTAGGCTATATTTCACGGAATACTTATTCACTGTTGAATGGCATAGTGAGGTGCTTATTTATATCTCTTTATGATTGCAATGTGTTTGTATCACAATTTATCTATGTGCTACTCTAGCAATGTTATTAAAGTAGTTTTATTCCTCCTGCACGTGTGTAAAGGTGACAGTGTGTGCACCGTGTTAGTACTTGGTTTATGCTATGATCATGATCTCTTGTAGATTATGAAGTTAATTATTACTATGATGGTATTGATGTGATCTATTCCTCCTACATATGCATGAAGGTGACAGTGTGCATGCTATGCTAGTACTTGGTTTAGTCTTTTGATCTATCTTACACTAAATGTTACTAAAATATGAGCATTATTGTGGAGCTTGTTAACTCCGGCATTGAGGGTTCGTGTAATCCTACGCAATGTGTTCATCATCCAACAAGAGTGTAGACTATGCATTTATCTATTCTGTTATGTGATCAATGTTGAGAGTGTCCACTAGTGAAAGTGTAATCCCTAGGCCTTGTTCCTAAATACTGCTATCGCTGCTTGTTTCTTGTTTTACTCGTGTTTTATCGCTGCAATACTACCACCATCAACTACACGCCAGACAAGCTATTTTCACGGCACCGTTACTACTTGCTCATATATATTTATACCACCTGTATTTCACTATCTCTTCGCCGAACTAGTGCACCTATTAGGTGTGTTGGGGACACAAGAGACTTCTTGCTTTGTGGTTGCGGGGTTGCATGAGAGGGATATCTTTGACCTCTTCCTCCCTGAGTTCGATAAACCTTGGGTGATCCACTTAAGGAAAAACTTGCTGCTGTTCTACAAACCTCTGCTCTTGGAGGCCCAACACTGTCTACAGGAAAAGGAGGGGGAAGTAGACATCAGGTAACTTCAGCTGCTTCTCCTTGAGTAAGAGGTCAAAAATCTGCTCAGCTTTGCTTACGTCGAAGTCAAACCCTCTTGGAGGACCTTGTGGCTTAACCCACTTGCAGGACACGGGGCTTGCCCCCCGAGCCCATTCAGCTACTGCTACCTCCTGATCTCCTGTAGAGTCTTCATCTTCCTCTGTCTCAACCAGGACTACCGCGCGCTTGAACTTGTCCTGGTACAACTCTGGGTGGCGCTGTTCATATAATGACAGTTTCTGAACCATATGCGCCAGCGAAGCGTACTCTGCTTGGGAAGCCATATCCTTGATCGGCGATGCGAGACCCACCACCGCCAGCTCGACTGCTTCTTTTTCAGTCAAACGAGCCGAATAGCATCGGTTCCTGATGGTCCTGAAGCGCTGGATGTATTCTGACACTGTTTCTCCGCGCTTCTGTCGTACTTGTGCTAGATCGGCAATGCCAGCCTCGGAAGCATCTGAGTGATACTGCATGTGGAACTGCTCCTCCATCTGCTTCCAAGTCCGGACCGAATCTGGTGGCAGCGAGGTGTACCACCCGAAAGCCGATCCTGTGAGGGACTGTGCGAAGAACCTCACACGTAATGGGTCCGATGCTGAGATCGTGCCCAACTGCGCCAAATATCGGCTCACATGCTCGATTGAACTGGAGCCTTCTGACCCGCTAAACTTGGAGAATTCAGGGAGCCGATATTTGGGTGGTAGTGGGATCAAATCGTACTCGTTGGGGTACGGCTTGAAATAGCCGATTGTCCTCCTTTTCGGCACCATGCCGAACTGGTCTCTCAAGATTGCACTGATCTGATCCACGGTGCTAGCTGCAGGAGTCGAGCTTTGAAGATTCGCTGGAGTGGCATACTTAGCTAGCCACGCCTGCTTCTCAAGATCTGAGCTAGCTGCAGGAGTCGAGCTTTGAAAATTCGTTGGAGTGGCATACTTAGCTAGCCACGCCTGCTTCTCAAGGTCAGATCCAGCAGTCCCTCCTGCTGTTCCAGAAGTCCCTGCTATTGCAGTCTGGTTTGTGCGTGCCCAGCTACTGCAGTCTGGCACATATGTGCACATGTATCCGTGCGGGATCTCCTTAGGCGGTTCATACAAGAACTGGTAATCACTAGGATCACCACCGATCTTGTAGATGACGTATGCCGGTGAACTCGGCACTTCTGGTGCTGCCAGCGCGAATGGCAGCTGTGGTCGGGTCTGGAGTGGTATCTCTCCTTGGTGGGTCCCTAGAGCAGGTCCTGATGGAGAGTACTGATGCTTCATAATTTCCTGGACCACGCGAAGCGCGACACGCTCCAAGGTGTTCACCAGGCTCTCCGAATGGCGGTGTAGCAAATGAGCTACCATGTGATTAACTTCCTGACGCAGAGACCTGGTGCTTTCTTCTGAAGGAGTAGACAGATCCACTCCATCGAGCGCGCCTTCAGGTGAGAACCCTTTCCACCTGATGCCGTGTGAGCGGGTCCTCTGGAAAGAGCCGGTGAGGTCGGCTTCAAAGAGAGCTTTGACATCGTCATACTTCTTCTTGAGCTCCTCCGTCAGATCCTCGTACGTGACTGGATCTTCCGCCATCTCTGATGCGGATGATGATGCAGTTGATGTCGAAGACCGTCCCACTGGGCGTGCCAGAATGTGTTGGCCACCAAAACCCACCGGCGAGTAGCGACGGGCAACACGTAGAGCCGGGAGGCTCCCAGAACTGCGGTAGGCCCTGGTCCCTCGAGCGACGGCCCGCAAAGCTCCGGCACGCACGTCCGATGCTGGTGCAAGGGCGTGCCACCTGACCTATACCTGGTCAGGAAGGTGATGTATTGCTTCGCTTAGTTCCTGCATGGCATACACGTAAACATTAAATACGAGCCTCGATCGGCTCTCAGGTTGTCCTGTGAATCGACTCAAGGAGCCGATTCACCCATGATTCGTATGAGGTCTACGATAACATGGTGATCCTGCTTGATCAATATTAAGTTAAAACGATCTACGATGATCTAAGGTTTTCACCACATAACCGGAACGTCCTACACGTAATTGAGCCTGGCAGCCACGCAAGATGATAATAAACCAGCCCTAGATAAGGCCTAAAAACCAACATGGAGTTGATTCCCGGAACATCTTCTCTAGGGCTAGCAAACTACACCCTACGTGCTACTTGGATCCTTCAACCCGTTTGCAAGGCCTAACTATGTAGATATCAAACTAATCCTTGAAGAACAAGGAGCAATCGTAACAGATCGGATCTACTAAACAATGACTAAGCAAGGTGCCACCCTCGCACCTCAGATCGGTACAAGGGTGGCTAGATATCTAGGGGAAGCATGGCTAATCAAATACATCAAGAAAGTACTGGTGCTAACCCTAACACATCTACGATAACTACGTTGCTCGCCATCAACAAGGCTTCAGCACGAGCAACGCATGAACAACGAATAAACTCGATACTGCCTAGATCGCGAGATGCGATCTAGGCAGCATGGTGCTTACCCGGAAGAAACCCTCGAAACAAGGGGTGGCGATGCGCCTAGATTGATTTGTTGTGAACGTGATCGTCCTCTTTCTCAATAACCCTAGATACACATTTATAGTCCGTAGACTTTCTAACGTGGGAATAATCCCAACCGTGCACGAGCCAAATTCTACCTTTTAATCCTAACTGACACGTATCCTACTATATTTACAGATACACGGGCAATCTAGCCCAACTCCTTGTACAAGGCCGATTCATGTATATTTTCCGTGTATATTCTCCAAGCTCATCTTAATCACGGCCCACCTCTGATCTGGTTAAATTCTGGTGATAACAGCTTCTACTTCTCCTAATCCTTCAAAACTCCCAAAACTCTTATCTCTCCGCTTTATAAATGTTTGAAAATTCTTACTCTATTATCTCATCCACTTCAAACCTACATATTGGACGATGTCCCCAACTCAGATCGGAGACTCAAACTCGAAGATGGCTCAATCTCTCGGGAAGACTCATGTACCTCCAATAGCAGCTATTGAAGATTGGCGGCCGACTTAGTGTGCCCACAAGGGGATAATTAGATCATGTCTTGAGTTGTCACTAAAGTCTGTCAGGGAGCTGACCTTGTTCCTCTCTGGACTCGCACTTTTGCAGTCATCAAGGATCAAGTCCTCAATTTCTTGACTAGTAATTTTTAGGTTCGTCACGAGAAGTTGTCGTCTATGCAGCTCTTCAGCAATTAATCCTCCGAAGACCTCACGTCCCTGGGATGTTGAGACGAGAAGTTCTACGCAGTTTTCGCCTCCGCCTCAACGTCGACGAGTCAACACCAGGCCTGCTTCACTACCAACTGCTTCGAGAATCCTTGTTGAAGTCGATGTCAGCCAGATGAAGACGTCAGCATATGTGACCAGCCCCAAACCCATAGGATGGATAGGACAAACTCAATCGCTTCGATTGAGCTACCCCCACGTATTAGGTATCCTTAGATACTTAGAGTGCCTTGTTTGGTGTGCTGATTGCTTGTAGTTCCCTAGTGTGCTGCCTTGAGTGTCATTTATCTGTTTGTTGTGTGTATGTTTTCCTAGTCTTTCGGCCTGAAAAATACTCTTAGTGTGGAAACCGAGCTTAGAAAGCCTCCCTAAGATGTTTTCAGCCTCACCTACCTCGTCGTTAGAATGCTAACTGCTAGTTAACTAGATAAGTGAGCGAAAGGCTCTAACTCTAGCCCCGTTAGCAGTTGTTTTTCGAACCTCGGAGAAACTAACCCAGACCCCTATCTACGCTGACTACTTTCAAGATCAGCTGAAGCATCTCTACTACGCCAAGAAAGCAGAAGACCCTACCTTCAAGAGTGGTTGCACCTCTACGAGAAGCCATACCAATTTGGTCTAACTTTGGTGCACAATCGCGCTAACCTCGAGGATATCTTCTTGAAAACCACCCTCTAACCCACCGTGTATAACAAGCTGAGAGAACAATAGAGTCAAAGCCAAGCTACATCACATGGTCCATCTGGACCTCATCAAGTGAAGCTCCTGAAGATACATCAAGACTCAAGATTAGGTGTAATCTACCCACTCACTTCTTAACTAGTATAAGTCAGCACCGACCCTCAAGCTCATGATTGTCTCTGACGACCTTTGTTGCTCCTTCACGTGGATACCAACAAGGAGTCTCGTCGACTTACTAACCTACCGTGCGTTATATGGTTTAGTTAAACACCGTGAGTTCCTCTTGAAGCTGTGGACTGCACATCGCCCCCTGAAGGTTATTCAACTCAAGACGGGAGATTGATGACTTCTTCGAAAGCGCCCGACAAGACCCATGGCAAGAGCTTTGTGTTCTTCAGAACCCTCGATAAACAATCTTAAGGGTGGAAGACTTTGTCTTCCACTAAAACTTAAGCTAACTTTAACCACATCCGACCTTTCTAAAGCACCATTGTGACACACTAAATCTCCTGGAATCATGAACCCTCTCTACTATCTTTAAGAAACTACAGATCCAACACCTGCATGGAGTGGTCAACCTCTTCACGAAGCTTGCCCTCGGCCAGAAGCTACCGTGTCTCCCAGAAGCTGAAGTTCCAACCCCCTCAACAACGGCACATCTACATAAGAATGGAGTCTAACTTTAGTTAAACTTTACAACCCCTCTAGTTCTACGCTTAGTAATCTCGGGACGAGATTATTTTAAGGGTTGAAGATCTGTCACACCCCAACTTTTGCAACCATGTTTAGTTGTCCTTAGTGCAAAACTTAGGGGGAACAAAAACTTTTTCTAAAGACTAATTAGATGAATTGCCTTGATCTGCTTGTTAATGAATTGCTTTGATCTGTTGGTAGATAAATTGTCTTGATCTGCTTATTGAGGTTTGCCTTGAGCTACCTCAAAGAACAACACCCCTAGTGGTAAAACTAGTAACTCACCTAATAAAACACATGTGTGGTTTAGGAAAAAATGTTTTCCTTTTTACTACATCAAACCTTCTCTACCTCATGGCAACATGAGTGTGCATACTTAGAATTCATCTTTGTGGTACAATCAAGCTCAAGCCAACTGCTTGTGACGGTAAAGCACACGTCCGTTGGGAACCCCAAGAGGAAGGTATGATGAGTACAGCATCGAGTTTTCCCTCAGTAAGAAACCAAGGTTATCGAACCAGTAGGAGATGAAGATCACGTGAAGGTTGTTGGTGAAGGAGTGTAGTGCGGCGCAACACCAGGGATTCCGGTGCCAACGTGGAACCTGCACAACACAATCAAACTAATTTGCCCCAACTTAACAGTGAGGTTGTCAATCTCACCGGCTTGCTGAAAACAAAGGATTAAACGTATGGTGTGGAAAATGATGTTTGCTTGCAGAAAACAAAAGAGAACAATGATTGCAGTAGGTTGTATTTGAGATGTAAAAGAATGGACCGGGGTCCACAGTTCACTAGTGGTGTCTCTCCAATAAGATAGATAACATGTTGGGTAAACAAATTACAGTTGGGAAATTGACAAATAGAGAGGGCATAACAATGCACATACATATCATGATGACTACTATGATATTTACTTAGGGCATTACGACAAAGAACATAGACTGCCATCCAGCATGCATCTATGCCTAAAAACTCCACCGTCGGGTTAGTATCCGCACCCCTTCCAGTATTAAGTTGCAAACAACAGACAATTGCATTAAGTACTGTGCGTAATGTAAACAATACAAATATCCTTAGACAAAGCATTGATGTTTTATCCCTAGTGGCAACATCACATCCACAACCTTAGAACTTTCTGTCACTGTCCCAGATTCAATGGAGGCATGAACCCACTATCTAGCATAAATACCCCCTCTTGGAGTTACAAGTATCAACTTGGCCAGAGCCTCTACTAGCAACGAAGAGCATGCAAGATCATAAACAACATATATGATAGATCAATAATCAACTTGACATAGTATTCCATATTCATCGGATCCCAACAAACACAACATGTAGCATTACAAATAGATGATCTTGATCATGATAGGAAGCTCACAAGATCTAAACATGATGGCATGATAGGAGAAGACAACCATCTAGCTACTGCTATGGACCCGTAGTCCAAGGATGAACTACTCATGCATCAGTCCGGATGTGGGTATGGTGATGTAGAGCCCTCCGGTGATGATTCCCCTCTCCGGCAGGGTGCCGGAGGAGATCTTCTGAACCCCCCGAGTTAGGGTTGACGGCGGCGGCGTCTCTGGAACTGTTCTGGTATTTTGGCTCTCGGTGCTAGGGTTTTCGGGGACGAAGGAATAAATAGGCGAAGGGGCAGCATCGGGGGAGCCAGGGGGCTCCCTCCCCACATGTCGGCGCGGAAGTGCCCCCCCCGCGCCGCCCTATGGGGTGGGCCCCCTGCTGACCTTCTTCGACTCTTCTTCGGTCTTCTGGAACACTCCATGGAAAATAGGGTCTTGGGCTTTTGTTTCGTCCAATTCCGAGAATATTTGTAAACCAACTTTTCTGAAATCAAAAACAGCAGAAAACAGCAACTGGCACTGTGGCATCTTGTTAATAGGTTAGTCCCAGAAAATGCATAAAAACATTATAAAGTGTGAATAAAACATGTAGGTATTGTCATAAAACTAGCATGGAACACAAGAAATTATAGATACGTTGGAGACGTATCAAGCATCCCAAGCTTAGTTCCTACTCGTCCTCGAGTAGGTAAACGATAAAAAGAATAATTTCTGAAGTGACATGCTACCATAATATTGATCAATACTATTGTAAGGCATATGAGATGAATGAAGTGACTCAAAGCAATGGTCTATAGTTTTCTAACAAAAAGATAATGACTAAACAACTGAATCATATAGCAAAAACTTTTCATGAATAGTACTTTCAAGACAAGCATCAAAAAGTCTTGCAGAAGAGTTAACTCATAAAGCAATAGATTCTTAATAAAAGGTTTTGAAGCAACACAAGGGAAGCTTTAAGTTTCAGCAATTGCCTTCAACTTTCAACATGCATATCTTATGGATAATTTTCAACACAAAGTAATATAATAAGTGCAATAAGCAAGCATGTAAGAATCAATGCACACAGTTGACACAAGTGTTTGCTTCTAAGATAGAAAGAAGTAGGTAAACTGACTCAACATAAAGTAAAAGAAAGGCCCTTCGCGAGAGGGAAGCGAGGATTAAATCATGTGCTAGAGCTTTTCAAGTTTTGAAATCATAAAGAGAGCATAAAAATAAAGTTTTGAGAGGTGTTTGTTGTTGTCAACGAATGGTAGTGGGCACTCTAACCCCCTTGTCAAACAGACTTTCAAAGAGAGGCTCCCATGAAGGATGTTATCTCTATCAGCAGGGTAGATCATCCCTCTTCTCTTTTGTTTACACATGTATTTTAGTTTTATTTATAGATGACACTCCTCCCAACCTTTTGCTTTCACAAGACATGGCTAACCGAATCCTCGGGTGCCTTCCAACATTTCACATACCATGGAGGAGTGTCTATTGCAAAATTAAGTTGCTTACTGATAAATCAGGGCAAAACATGTGAAGAGAATTATTAATGAAAGTTAATTAATTGGGGCTGGGCACCCCATTGCCAGCTCTTTTTGCAAAATTATTGGATAAGCGCATGTATATGCCACTAGTCCATTGGTGAAAGTCTGCCCAACAAGATTGAAAGATAAAACACCACATACTTCCGCATGAGCTATAAAACATTGACACAAATAAGGAGTAATAAAGTTTTGAATTGTTTATAGGTAGCACATGAAGTATTTACTTGGAATGGCAGAAAAATACCACGTAGTAGGTAGTTATGGTGGACACAAATGTCATAGGTTTTGGCTCAAGGTTTTGGATTCACGAGAAGCATTCCCTCTCAGTACAAGGCTTTGGCTAGCAAGGTTGTTTGAAGCAAACACATGTATAAACTGGTACAACAAAACTTACATAAGAACATATTGCAAGCATTATAAGACTCTACAATGTCTTCCTTGTTGCTCAAACACTTTTACCGGAAAATATTTAGACCTTAGAGAGACCAATCATGCAAACCAAATTTCAACAAGCTCTACGGTAGTTCTCCACTAATAGGTTTAAACTACATGATGCAAGAGCTTAAACATGATCTACTTGAGAGCTCAAAACAATTGCCAAGTATCAAATTATTCAAGACAATATACCAACTACCACATGAAGCATTTTCTATTTCCAACCAAATAGCAATAAGTGATGCAGCTTTCAGCTTTTTCCATGAACATTAAAAGTAAAACGAAGAACACAAGTGTTCAAATGAAAAAGCGGAGCGTGTCTCTCTCCCACACAAGCATGTTAGGATCCGATTTATTCAGAGAATGAAAATAACAAAACAAAAATAAAAGCACACGGACGCTCGAATTAAATCACATAAGATGTGACGGAATTAAAATATAGTTTCACTAGAGGTGACCTGATAAGTTGTTGATGAAGAAGGGGATTCCTTGGGCATCCCCAAGCTTAGATGCTTGAGTCTTCTCGAAATATGCAGGGATGAACCACGGGGGCATCCCCAAGCTTAGACTTTTCACTCTTCTTGATCATATTATATCATCCTCCTCTCTTGATCCTTAAAAACTTCCTTCACACCAAACTCAAAGCAATCTCATTAGAGGGTTAGTGCATAATAAAAAATTCACATGTTCAGCAAGGACACAATCATTCCCAACACTTCTGGATATTACCCAAGGTTACTGAAATTCAATGGAGCAAAGAAACCCACTAAAACACAGTAAAAGAGGCAATGTGAAATAAAAGGCAGAATCTGTCAAAACAGAACAGTCCGTAAAGACGATTTTTTTCGAGGCACTTAACATGCTCAGATGGAAAGCTCCAGTTGAATGAAAGTTGCGTGCATATCTGAGGATTACTCATGAATTTTTTCAATATTTTTAGATTTTTCTACAGAGAGAAAAACTCAAAACCGTGACAGCTAAAAATCTGTTTCTGCACAGAAATCCAAATCTAGTATCAACTTTCTATCAAAGACTTTACTTGGCACAAAAAAGCAATAAAATAAAGATACAAAGGTGTTTCTACAGTAGTAACAAGCACCTTGACTCAAATATAAAACAAAAATTGCAGAAATAAAATAATGGGTTGTCTCCCATAAGCGCTTTTCTTTAACGCCTTTCAGTTAGGCGCAGAAAGTGAAAATCAAGTAACATCAAGAGAAGAAGCATCAACATCATAATTTGTTCTAATAATAGAATCAAAAGGCATATTCATTCTCTTTCTAGGGAAGTGTTCCATACCTTTCTTAAGAGGGAATTTATATTTAATATTTCCTTCTTTCATATCAGCAATAGCACCAACGGTTCGAAGAAAGGGTCTTCTTACCTTGAGGAGTCCTTTCAGTGTGCCATTCAGAGTAGTTGATCATCATATCATCAAGAAGCTTTGTTGCAGCGCCCAAAGTGATGGACATAAAAGTACCTCCAGCAGCTGAATCCAATAGGTTCCTTGAAGAAAAATTTAATCCTGCATAAAAGATTTGAATGATCATCCAAGTAGTTAGTCCATGGGTAGGGAAATTCTTTACCAAAGATTTCATTCTCTCCCATGCTTTGGCAACATGTTCATTATCCAATTTCTTAATATTCATAATGCTACTTCTCAAAGATATAATTTTAGTAGGAGGATAATATTTTCCAATGAAAGCTTCTTTACATTTAGTCCATGAACTAATACTATTTTTAGGCAAAGATAGCAACCAATCTTTAGCTCTTCCTCTCAAGGAGAAGGGAAACAATTTCAGTTTTATAATATCCCCATCTATATCCTTATACTTTTGCATTTCACAAAGTTCAACAAAATTATTAAGATGGGCGGCAACATCATCAGTACTAACACCAGAAAATTGCTCTCTCATAACAAGATTTAGTAAAGCAGGTTTAATTTCATAAATTTCTGCTGTAGAAGCAGGTGGAGCAATAGGAGTGCATATGAAATCATTATTATTTGCGCTAGTGAAGTCACACAACTTAGTGTTCTCAGGAGTACTCATTTTAGCAATAATAAAAATAAATAAAGCAAAACCGAATTAAATAAAGTAAAACAAGTAACTAATTTTTTTGTGTTTTTGATATAAAGAAAGCAAACAAGACAGAAAATAAAATAAAGCAAGACAATAAACAAAGTAAAGAGATTGGGTGTGAGAGACTCCCCTTGCAGCGTGTCTTGATCTCCCCGGCAACGACGCCAGAAAAGTAGCTGCTTGTGACGGTAAAGCACACGTCCGTTGGGAACCCCAAGAGGAAGGTATGATGAGTACAGCATCGAGTTTTCCCTCAGTAAGAAACCAAGGTTATCGAACCAGTAGGAGATGAAGATCACGTGAAGGTTGTTGGTGAAGGAGTGTAGTGCGGCGCAACACCAGGGATTCCGGTGCCAACGTGGAACCTGCACAACACAATCAAACTAATTTGCCCCAACTTAACAGTGATGTTGTCAATCTCACCGGCTTGCTGAAAACAAAGGATTAAACGTATGGTGTGGAAAATGATGTTTGCTTGCAGAAAACAAAAGAGAACAATGATTGCAGTAGGTTGTATTTGAGATGTAAAAGAATGGACCGGGGTCCACAGTTCACTAGTGGTGTCTCTCCAATAAGATAGATAACATGTTGGGTAAACAAATTACAGTTGGGAAATTGACAAATAGAGAGGGCATAACAATGCACATACATATCATGATGACTACTATGATATTTACTTAGGACATTACGACAAAGAACATAGACTGCCATCCAGCATGCATCTATGTCTAAAAACTCCACCGTCGGGTTAGTATCCGCACCCCTTCCAATATTAAGTTGCAAACAACAGACAATTGCATTAAGTACTGTGCGTAATGTAAACAATACAAATATCCTTAGACAAAGCATTGATGTTTTATCCCTAGTGGCAACAACACATCCACAACCTTAGAACTTTCTATCACTATCCCAGATTCAATGGAGGCATGAACCCACTATCTAGCATAAATACCCCCTCTTGGAGTTACAAGTATCAACTTGGCCAGAGCCTCTACTAGCAACGGAGAGCATGCAAGATCATAAACAACATATATGATAGATCAATAATCAACTTGACATAGTATTCCATATTCATCGGATCCCAACAAACACAACATGTAGCATTACAAATAGATGATCTTGATCATGATAGGAATCTCACAAGATCTAAACATGATGGCATAATAGGAGAAGACAACCATCTAGCTACTGGTATGGACCCGTAGTCCAAGGATGAACTACTCATGCATCAGTCCGGAGGTGGGTATGGTGATGTAGAGCCCTCCGGTGATGATTCCCCTCTCCGGCAGGGTGCCGGAGGAGATCTTCTGAACCCCCCGAGTTAGGGTTGACGGCGGCGGCGTCTCTGGAACTGTTCTGGTATTTTGGCTCTCGGTGCTAGGGTTTTCGGGGACGAAGGAATAAATTGGCGAAGGGGCAGCATCGGGGGAGCCAGGGGGCTCCCTCCCCACATGTCGGCGCGGCAGTGCCCCCCCCCGCGCCGCCCTATGGGGTGGGCCCCCTGCTGACCTTCTTCGACTCTTCTTCGGTGCGGTGACCCAGCATACCACTGCATGTTGTAGTATACAAGTCGTTGATATGATCTTTGCGAAGGGACTTCTTCACAATTTGCCATATCCCTCAGAGTGGTACAACAGAAACATTGCAGGTCATAACACTCCATACTTTATTACAAACATTGCCTTAACAAGTTGGTATTCTCACAGGTCCTATGAGAACACCCTAAGATACTACTTAAGTACGATTACAACTCATAACCAATATAAAGAGCTCAACAACTTATTTAGGTAAGTTCTACGATGCTCGGCTCTATGATGCTAAGGTATGTCACTACTCCTCCACCTCCGTGTCATCTGGTCCGTAGACTATCCCATAGTCTACTCCTTCCACTCCGCCTGTAAGATCAGGTTCTTCGTAGACCAACTCGTCACTACTAGGAAAAAGGCAATCAGTGGCGCACCACATATAGCCTTCAGTGGCGCACTAGTGGTGCGCCACTGCTATCACGCCACTGCTAACTCCTAGTAGTGGCGCACTAGGGGTGCGCCACTACTAGCTCGGATACCAGTGGCGCACCGCGTGGTGCGCCATTGACATGTCCAGCAGTGCGCCACTATTACTCCAAAGTGGTGCGCCACTGTTGGTCAAGGGCAGTGCGCCACCACTGTCTAGACGAGGTGCGCCACTGCTACTGTTTTGCGTGCGCCACTGTTTCAGCGAGGCGGTGCGCCACTTCTGCGTGTGGACGTGTGCCACTGCTGTCTCCAGGACGTGCGCCACTGCTGAGGTTCCTGGTGCGCCACTGCTAGTCTCGGAGGGGATCACAGGGCAGTGCGCCACTGGATCCAGCGCAGTGCGCCACTGCTACTTAGTGGACGTGCGCCACTGATGGGCCACTAGTGCGCCACTGCTACGAATTTCGATTTTTTTTTTGTATCCTGGCAGGTATTTATACAGGTTGTATATCACAGTACAATAGCACAATACAGGATACATAACACATATAAACAACAGCACAACTTATCCATACATAATTCTTCACATTAGCCCCACATGATTCACAAGATTTCACATTAGAGAAGTTACGAGGTTACAATGCAAGTTACGGGGTTACAAAGTCGCAAATGAGCTAGTGGTTACACAAGATCGATCATCTAAAGTACAATCACATAGAAGAGAGCTAGAGTCACTACTAGCACCATCCCGATAATAGTGGTCTTCATCCGGTTCCTCCTCCGCTCCGTCCTCTCTCCCGCCAAATAGCGTGCGTATCTATCTTCGGCCTCCGCTCTAGTGGTGTACCCTTTGTAGCTGTTACCGCTAAAACGGTGAACCTGTCTCCGACACTCCTCCCAGTCGTTGTAGACTCCGGGAACCTTGCCCTTGTACACGACATACCACGTCATATCTGCGTACATATGCACAAGCTAAAGAAACATTAGTGCACGCGCTCATAGATGTTTGCAACGAATAAGAGCAAACTCAAAAACGATCCAAGTAGTATGAACTAAAAGGCATGCCTCATACATTGTTGGTCGGAACAAATATGAACATCCCGGGATGGCGTCAGTGAGGCCAGGTAGGATGCACAAGAGATTGATATTTGTGCCATCACACCAGGCTCACTGGCGTCACCCCGGAGTGTACAGTTGACCAAACATTCTAATCATTGGCACTAAAATGGAAGAAAGGCCAATGCAGTTAAGAAGTGCCAACTCAAATAAGAGACAAGTAGCTATTATGAACTAAATGGAATGCCTCATATTTTGTTGGTCGGAACAAATATTAACATTTAGAGAAGGGGTAAGTGAAACCAAGTAGGATGCACAAGAGATTGATACTTGTGTCATCGCACCAGGTTCACTAGCCCCTCCCCCAAGTGTACAAGTGACCAAACATTCTAATCATCGGCATTTTAAAATACGAAAGCAAATGGAAGAATGACAAGGGCCTCATACTTTGTCGATCGAAACAAATATGAACATCCCGGGATGGCGTTAGTGAGGCCAGGTAGGATGCACAAGAGATTGATATTTGTGCCATCACACCAGGCTCACTAGCGACACCCCGGAGTGTACAGCTTGACCGAACATTCTAATCATCGGCCAAATGCAATTAAGAAGTGCCAACTCAAACAAGAGATAAGTAGCTACTATGAACTAAATGGAATGCCTCATACATTGTTGGTCAAAACAAATTTTAACATTCAGGGATGGAGTGAGCGAGGCCGGGTAGGATGCACAAGACATGGATATTTGTGCCATCACACCGAGCTCGCTCGCTCCACCCCCAAGTGTACAAGTGACCAACCATTCTAATCATCGGCATATGCAAACAAAATTAACGACCAAATCAAGTGCGGAAAACGACAGAGCCATATATATAAGTTCACAAACATAGCCGAACTAGTAATTAATAGCAAGTAAAGTGCTGGATAAAGTTTATTACAACGAAGCTCGTCTTTAGTTCACAACTACATAACTAGGCTCGCACATCAAGACTTTCTCGGAGCGTGGATAAAACCGCCGCCTTTCTTCAAGCACATCCATGAGCGGTAGTCGTCACCCCGCATTTGGAGCTTTGTGTCTATGTCATCGTTTGACGGCTGATAGCCGGCGAAGAACTCCCCCGCGCTTCTAACGACATCTTGATGGATGATTTCACAAAACTCTACTTGGATGCGGAAGAAGTCTTGCTTGATGCCGTCGTCAGGGACCCGCGCCAATTTGTTGGCCCAGTCTCTGAGATGCTCAGGTAGCGTAAGCTGCCGCTGGTCCCGTATGAACTTATCCATGTGATAGAGGGCGTAGTAGGCATCCTTGTTACTAGAAGGAGGCTTCTTGACGCAGGGAAACTTTGTTTGGTGCTTGAACACATGCTTCCCGTACCTAACATTTGGCCTCTCGCATGTTGCCTTTCGCTTTGACGTAGCCATTGAGAGCATCATCAAGTACGGCCTTGACATTCGTGTAGTCCGTGGTTGACTTACCGTCCGCATCGAGGTATGTGGCCACGGAATGCTTCGGGGTTATGGAGATGAGTGTGCAGGTTTTGTCTCTCGCGTAGAACACATAATGTTTAAGAACATGACGATTGAAATCTAAAAAAATCACGAGTTAAGAACGGTACGGTGAGGGCCGGGGTGACTTACTCGGGAAATACAGGCAGGAGGATGTTACACTTCTTCTGGTTCGCTAGAAAGAAGTCTTTGAGGTATCCACTCGCGACTGCCCGGTCTCCGGCGGTGGCCAAGTGGACGGCACGCATGTAGAAGGGGTCGGCTATCGCGATGTCCGGGATCTTGTTTCTAATGATCCGCATCGCCTTGCTGAGCGAGTATAGGCGAATGAAGGTGTAGTGCAGCGGATAACTGTTCAGCATGGCGAAGATGTCATCATACCGCAGGAAGATATTCTCCACGAAGCCACTATCGACAAAGCCATGGCCCGAGGGCACCTTGGCAACATACACTGGGTATCCATTATCTTTCTCCCTGAGACGCCGCTCCTCCATAAACATAACACCGTCAACCAGAGATCGCATAGGACCGGGTGCAGCATCGTACAATCTTTGAACTAGCATCCGCTCACCCGACACATGCACCCTCGCCTCTATATTCTTGGGCACCGGTGGCCCGTCCCGAGCACGGATAGGTAACGGCTGGTCGGCGACTTGTCATCCTTCTTCTTTCTTTTCCGTCCCTTCGGCTTCATTTTTATCGGGAGTGCATTCTCCTCTTCGCAAGCCTTCTTCAGGTGTGTTAGGACCGATAACACTTCTCACCTCGGCTATCGGCTGAGTCTCGGTGAAATCGGCAGCTGGAGGCGTCTCCTGAGAACAGAATAGGCGCCGCTTGTTGCAATAGGTTTTCCCCTCGGCGGCAGCTTGAGAGGGTTGGCTACTGAGATCGTAGTCCATCACCCCAAAATCGAAGTTGCAGTCCAGGTTGGCGAACGTACTGTCCTCGTCCGGACCATCGTTCGGATCCTGTGCCATCTGCATGTCCACATCAGCCATGTCCACATCAGCTGATTGCGGCACCGTTGGGGTGGTCTTGCCATGGCTTGGCACCGGCACGGCTGGGGGTGCTGTCTGTGGGGTGGTGTCCCTCGCCCCCAAACGAATCTGGCTCTTTGGCCAAACCATGGACCAATTGAATCAATGCTGGAGGGTAAGGACCTCATCTTCGTCGGCACCATGGGGTTGAAAGGGAGGTAGCACGTCGTCGTAGCCGCTAAGCACCCGAACCAGTTGAATCCTATACACGTCGGGTTGCATGGGTTTACCGTGTAACTGACGGTTGCTCGGTTGAACAATTTTGGCCTTGGCAACATCGATCAACTCGCCGTTCACAAACCGCGCGGAGAGTGCATGGGACGTCGACGGCGGAGCTCGCGGAAAACATGTAGGGCGTTAGGGATGGCTAGCTAGTCAAAGGCAAGGATATATATGGAAGTCATTGGCCAAGGGTTGGTTACCGTGATGGCGTCCAGCTCGGCTAAGGTCGAGGCACCGCCGGCGGCGGGCGTGCAACCGATGGAGTGGCCGCTTGTTGGCGCGGTGCCGGGCGGCGTATTATCCGCAGCGACGGGTGCATTGAGCTGAAGTAATGGCGCCGCGGGAGACACCAAGGTTGGCGCCGCGGGAGCCACCACGGTTGGCGCCGCGGGAGCCACCAAGGTTGGCGCCGCCGGAGCCACCAATGTTGGCGCCGCCGGAGACACCATTGTTGCCGCCTGCGGACTCACCGATGGCTCCACGCTGTGGGAGTTGCTGCCCGTGAAACTGGGAACCGGGGGAGGCCCCTTTTTTCCTCCCTCATACCACGCGTCCAGACCGGCAACCAAGGTAGGGATGAGGGAGCTAAGCGTCGTGCCCACTTGGTCCTCCACTTGCTGTCTTTGCGTCCTCTGTTGGGTCTCCACGATTTGTTGCACTTGTTGCCGCACTTGCTCCTCGACCAATGTCGGGATCTGCGCAACTTGTGCCTTGAGCTGTGCGACCTCCTTCTCATCGATGGTGGCCTTTCTCTCCTTTTTCCCCGACTTATAGTATTCCGACCATTTCATAGAGCATCCTTCGCCGACCACACGACCAGCCGACGTCGGCTTACTCAATGGATCCCTCTTCTTGTGGGCATTCAACGCCCTATTTAAAGGGTTGTCCCAAGGGGCACACTGCGAGGAGCTCGTGGACCCCGCGCCGCTACTAGCTTCCTTTTCACTTTTCGTAGCGATCTCCTTAGCCTACGGGAGGAACATGCATGAACCATTTAGAAATTTGGATTCAACAATAAGAATGCAACCATAAAGGAGCTAATTAAGCGGGTGCATTCCTTACCAGAAGAGCCTCAAACTCCTTCACATCCGGAGTGGTGGTGAGCTCCTTTGTTTTAGGGTCAATACGGTACCGGGCCAGGAGAAAGTTCCTGGTTTGCTTGTTTGTGTATTGCGGGAGGAGGGGCTCGAGGCCGTTCTTCACACGCTCCTCATCCGCGGCGCCCCATTTCGGTTGCGCCACCCTAAAACCGCCAGGACCAAGTTTGTGGGTGCCTAAGTTCAGTTTTCGCATGTCCTTCCCCCACTGACTAGAAT